>NW_014569735.1:262923-322473 GCF_001313835.1 Polistes canadensis
TATTATTAATATTATTATTATTAATATTATTATTATTATATAATACATACGCGGATAAACACATATTTATAGATCAAATAAATACACCTTTGTGTGTATGTATACGTAACATTGATCATTTTACGATAATTAATTGATATTACTATTGTGCTATTTCGGCGTAAATAAAATCAACGTTCGGGAGAACGTGAATGTTTATTATTCGTTATGATTACAATAAAAGTTTATTTCGTCGAATTCTGTTCTTTTTGCATAAAGTAATTATTAAAAAATATCGGATAAAATATTATTAGGATCGAATTCGTTAACTAAAAGAATTATTGATCAAGTTCTGAGTCAAACAGAATTATGAGTAAATCATGCGTTGAGTCAAAGGAATTTATTATAAATGAATTTGATATACTCTTTAAAGAAAAGAAATAAAGCTTAATAAATAAAAATAATTAATTATATGTTTTTAAGAGAGAGTAATTACGAGTAATTTCTGTATTGGCTGTTGTTACTATATTATATATACTTATATATAATCATAGATAATTAAGTCGGCGAATCGCGTGCAAGGAAAATACGCGTGATGCATGTATCTATAAATGTATATAAATCGTTCAAACGCAAATAATTATTAATAAATGAAAGTAACGAGAGATATGTGCTGTATTAATTCATTTTACTCACGAGCCTTATAATTCTCTTTTGTTTTAATTAAATAACAAATATTATATGAGAAGATATTTGTTATTATTTAAATAACAATCTGGTACGTATATTTATATAGATATTATATATTATATATTAAGAGAGAATTCACGTGGCGTTCAACGTGTTAATATTTCTTGTCAAACGATCCTATTGTACGCTTGTACTTATTTTGGTATTAACTATGGTTACAAAATTGCGTTTAAGATTAATCATAATCTAGTTAATAATAAACCATTATCTTATTAAATATAAATTATCAAATTATCCTATTAAGTATATATATATATAAGTAAATCAAATATCTTCGTTACTCACGTACGCGAATAAATCTAAATTTTTATACAAGAACGTGTATACGAAAATTTTATTGGTGTATATATATATATATATATATAGATTTGTGTGTTATTAATAATAACTTAGTATATATACAATGTGTAACATCATGTAAACTCTCTCTTCTTACAAAACAAACTGCTTCACTTGTTCTTATCTTTCTTATTGCGACAGTCTTGTACGTTTTATTACTTGTGATAATCTGTATTGAAGCTAAACAATATGTAATATCTAGACCTCACTAAGTATACTTATGTTCGTGATTCACTCTGTATATTTTCTATCATTTAACATTACGAAAATTTCGAACGTGGTGGCAAGACTCTCAGCCTTTGTTTTTGGGTACGAGGCGATCGAGATGTAACCCGAAATTCGAGTGGCAAGTCGTAACAGCGACAAACACAGCAACTTGGAAACTTAAACCAATCGCTAAATATGCCACGACACTCGTTATTAGGATCGTAAGCTAAGAGTCTATGAAGTCTGTATTGTTGTTCGCATCTGCATCCATCTCTACAGTACATCTGTTTGTTTTCGTGTCTGCCGTAAAAGAAGTTCAAATAGAGACTTATTAAATAGAAATCTTTCTTTTTCAAATTTAGAAATAACTATAAATGAGAAAAGAAAATAATGTTTGGCATCATTATTACTTACGTGCACTTCTCCCAATGAACGTATTGTTCGAAAGGATAAAGATTGAGCAGAGCAAGTACCTCGCCTCTGGTGTTGTTGGCCCAAAAAGGTGCAACTACTTCTTCCTTAACAGGACAAGCGTTTCTATATCGCAAAAATAAACGTATCACACTAAAGTTAAAATTATTTGACGAGTTAACGTTCATACGGATACTCACACTCCACGGAGTTTGAGAACAGGTTGTTCCTGTTGTTGATCCTTTCCAGCAACGTCCTGATAAAGCTGACCTTCCATATTAACCGTTGCTGGCCTCGTCGACGGCCTATATTCTGGACGCGGTCTGAATTGCTGTTGATCGTCATTAACGAAGGTCTCGTGAATAGTTGTTTCTTTGCCTACGTCGAAGGAATCTTCAGTAAAAACCGTTGACGAAGTTGGTGCATCCAAACTGTCGACATTCGAGTCATCTTCGATATTCAATTCCGGTACTTCCGTTTGTTCCGTTGGCTCTTCTAACTTGTCCTCAACTTTTTCATCAACCTTCTCGTCTATTCTATCAACTTGTCCAGATATTTCATTGATGCTTAAATTCTGCTCGCGAACAATCTGCGTGTGTGCGATTGTTTCGTTCTTCTCTTCGTCTTGGTTTTCTACTCTTTTAGGTGTCGTTGTAGACGAGGATTGAATATTATCGATCTCTTTTGTAGTAACATCAATGCTTGCTGATGAAACTGTTGTTGAGGCAACCATAGTCGAAGCTACCGTTGTGGTTGAAGATGCCTTGGAAGACGCTATCGTAGTCGATGACGTTGTTGTACTAGTTGCTGAAGAAGTTGCCATCGTTGTAGTACTAGTGGAGGAACTCTCGGTCGCTCTCAATCTGGTATATTCGTTCAATTTAGGAAATTTACCAAATCTCTTGGTGGTAGGATCGTTGAAAGACCTACTGGTGAAACCACGACCCCCATATTCTTCGTCATCGGCTCTTAGAATCCTCTCTTCGTCTTCCATCGAATCGAACTCGTCCTCGTATTGATATCCCCTATGATTTATCAACAAGATAAATATACCAAGAAGTAACTCAGTCAATTTGTTAGACATTTTATATCATGACATTCACCTGGAGTCATCGGAGAAATGATGATAATAATCATCATACTTTAATTCTATGTCATTCTTCTCAAATTCTGCTTTCAAAACGTTTATATGTTTTTCATCGCCATACATACGTCTCATTAAGCCTTGATTCTCCTGTACGAAACGACGCACGGCATGCCTACGATCGTAAAAATCGAATGAACCTATAGACGAATTATTAACATTTGTATGCGTGTGTCCTAATAATCAGTGGATACGTTGAACGAAAGCATAATAGAATCACGTAGTCAAATCGTCTACCAGCTAATATCTAATTCAATAGATGAGAAATCTATTTTGGCGTACGCTTGCGAAACACTTTCTTCGACCTATCTACGTCAATAAACTTTCAATCATTTAATTTGGTCAACGAAAAGAAAACATATGATATATCAAAAGCTAGTTTCCATTATTTTTGAAGGACACATATTGGGGATAAAATAGAAAAATGAAGAAAATGAAATACCAGGGATAGGAGCTACCAGCGACTGTGCACCAACTCTGCCGGCGAAAGTCACATGGAAGATTAACGAGTCTCGTGCGTCCGGCACGCGAATATGGTTTGCTGCATGCTGATGATGCATCGTATCCGAAAGTACTTGGACCACCACCACCATTTCCTTGACATCTCACTAGCTGCACTCTGATCACCTATAATTACGTCGTATGTGTCTGTGCATGTGTGTATGTAATTTATCTGTTACAGTTTATGTACAGAATCTGGGCACTGTATAGATTGCCCGAGGCATTTTATAAAATATCCATTAAGATTAAGCAATTTATATTTTGAGGATATTTCTCGTTAATTACTCGGTCAATCTATAAAATATCCAGAGGGTTTTGCTGAATCTAGAATATATGCTTCAATTGGCTATGTTGCAAAGGCAAGTGTTGTTAAATTCATGTAAATGAAACGAACTATGAAAATTTAAACATTTGTTCACAGTATCATTAACAAGTTTCAGAGTTAATCTTTAAAATGTACTTCAATGGGGTGTATTTAGAGTACAACGCTGAATCTTATAGTAAAATAATAACAATATATATCTTTAATTATTAATAATTGAATTCGTATCTTTTTCTATACTAGGAAGAACATTTCTGCCCTCAGATTTTGTCAGAATTTTGTCAGGGTTGCGTCAGGGTTTTGTAACCGGTAATATATTTAATATATAAATAAAAGACCAATAGCAATGAACTGTTAGGCATCGATCAGATTAACATGTCGTTGACTATTTAACACGATCCCGTTAATACTGATGGCTTCGTCTTGTCGTTACCACGTGCAGGCAAGCGGGATCGCGAATCAAGTCCGAAATCTCGACTCGATCAAGAGATCGATCGACGAAGATTGACCGACCGGTTTTCATAAAACGAGTTAAAAATAATAGAGCGGAAGTTGATACATTACAGTTAAAGTAATATCTTGAAAGAAAGAAAAATAACAATAAAAATTGTATGAACATGATATGAAAGAGAGAGAGAAGAAATGAAAGAAAAATAAATAAATGAAATAAAACGATTGGATCTTGTTAGACTTGTAGATTCATTTTAATGAACTCACCTGAAGGAGAAGAAACGCGATTAATTTCATAACTCGCGAAGTTTAGGACACGTCGTTGGACGTTTTATTTATTAATTTTATTTTTTGCTTGTTTTTTTTTTTCTTAATTGGTTTGTTTTAAACGAGGACCTGACACAATCGACGTCGCGGTCCCGCGACTTAGATCCACTGCCGACAATCGATTCCAATGATGACAGTTTATCAGCACTTTAACAATAAAAGGAAAATAAAAAGGTGTCTTAAAGAAGGAGAAGAAGCTTGAAGAGTATTCGCGCGGATTACTCGCGAAGGGTAGGGGCTCGTGGCTACATGACAGCACCTCCGCGTGCGAAGAGAATGCTTTTATTACTGGCCTTTCTCTTCGCCTTCCTCGAGTTTCCTCCTCGTTCTCTGGTCACCCGCCGCCCATGCAACGTAAACGTTCGTTTGAAAAAAAATCGCCCCTCTCGAAGACGAGGATCGAGTCTTCTGTACTCGTGAATCCTCCAGGTAAAAGAGAGAGAGAGAAATCTGGAGAAGAAGAAGAAGAAGAAGAAGAAGAAGAAAGAGAGGAGAGTCGAAGCAAGCAAGACGAGGAGTAGGTCATCGTCGCTTGTACCGTTAGTTTCGCTACCATTGATGTGTGTCACGGGGGCCTAACAGTGACGTAGCATGAAATACGATAAGACTTAGATCTCCAACAAACTTAACATTCTTTCTTCTCTTCTCAGATCTTCCATCTTCTAAATTAATTTTTTCGCTACTTTCACTTCCTTTTTTTCTCTATTATAAAAATGAAATATGAACTTTCCTATTCCAAAAACATCTGCAATAAATATGCCCAAGTCTTTACCATCTTAAACTGTTTGTAAGCATCTTACGACTTGCACGTAAAATTTAATTACCTCCAAAAAAGACTATAGAAGGAATAAACATCTTTTGTGTATTTCTCAAGGTTACTGACCAACGGACTACGCCACTGTACCTGCAATGTGTTTATGGAGTTAGAAAAAGACAACGCAGTTCGCTCGTAAAGGCAACTTAAGTCTTACAACGAGACGTCCCGTGTGTTCTACTAACCCCGAAACTACTGTCACTGCTACCTCTTTCACTGAATTTCCTCGCTTTTGTACAAAGGGGGGCCTTAACAGACCCAAGCTAAATAAACCCTCACAACGCCTCGGGCTGTGACATCCCCTCTCATCGATTTCTTATTTATTTTCTCCTCTCTCTCTCTCTTTCTTTCTCTCTCAATCTACCTTTGAACACGATGATCTTCGAGAATTTCCTGGAAAATGAAAGAAATCAAACTGACATTCTTTTTTATTCGCCATTAAAAAATTAAACTTGGATCATCATTTAAAATTATTCCTCTAAAAATTCATTTCGATTAATATATTTATACGATCATAATTTTTATATTTTTTAATGAGTTTTTATTATTTTTAAGAGAATAATAAATTATTATTCAGAAGAAAATGCCGTTAGTAAGATATCAAAGTTATCAGATGGTACATTGAGAAGAGTCAATTTCATAATAATGATTCTTTACCATCTAATTGCTATTTAGTGGAGCATGACTGTTCTAAGTCGTTGACAACATAATTAATACTTCCAGGAGGAGCTAATTTACACTTAAATTTCAATGCAGTTATTGCCATATTTGAATAAACCTAATTAACTTTTTAATATTCTACATCTACATAACATGTATCGTTCAGTAAAAAGATGTTTGTTTGGATTTTTTCTTGTTTTTTTTTGTTTTATGTTAAATCGAAGCATACGACTAAACTTAACTGTGTCCATTCTTGGAGCAGTGTTTCTCAACTTGAAGTTTACGGAAACATGTTCACTTAAAAAAAATTTCAAATTGTTTCAATAAAATTTTGATTCGAGCATAGTTGGAAAGATGTCCTGAAAGATGGTTTAACTTCAAAAGATAAGGTTGGGAACTACATTATTTCGTAAAAAATAATATTCCTTTTATTGCTTCGATAATAAAAAAAATTCATAAAAAATATTCAAATTTGATCGTTCTTCTACAAACATTTTTAAATTATCGTTATTATAAATACTTATTAAATAAATCGAATACTTTCCTCTAATTTATACTAACTTACCATAGTCGATCGTTGGTAATGATTAAATTTTTTGAATTTAGTAATGTCAGTTAGACGTATAATAAAACTGAAAGGAACATCTTACAAATAAAATAATAAATTGTTAATAAATATTACAAGAATATTACTATACATTATTTCTCAAATAATAGTAATAATAATAGTAATAATAATAGTAATAATAATAATAATAACAATAATAATAGTAATAATAACATAACCTTAAAGGATATCCTGTTTACAAATGTGATCAGTGACAATGAATTAAATTGAGCTATTATTTATAATATGGCAAATAAAAATCCAAACGAGATAGTATTGAGCTATCAAAATTCTCTACTTCGTAATTCAGATGTAAATTTACTGAGAGGAGAATATTGGCTCAATGATAATATTATTGGATTTTATCTCGAGTACTTACACGATCATCTAAATGTTCCTAATAAAAATGAAATACTCTATATTAGTCCAGAATTAACTCAGTTATTGAAAATGACAAATCCATCACAATACGATATATTTTTAAAACCCATTAATGCGCATACTAAGAAGTTTATCTTCTTCCCATTAAATAATCTGAATCGAAAAGATGCTGCTGGTGGATCGCATTGGAGCTTATTGGTATACTCTAAACCAGAAAATACTTATTTTCATTTGGATTCTTTTCAAGATACCAATGGATCAATAGCATCAACTTTTACCAATAATCTCATGTTATATTTTAATTGTAAGAATGATACCAAATTTATTGAAAAGGATTGCCCTCAACAAACTAATGGATATGATTGCGGTTTATATGTTTTATGTTTTATCGATATAATTTCTCATCATGTTTTACAAAACAATACAATGAGAGATTGTAAATTAAACACTGTCGAGTTCTACGTTAAGTCTAAGCGTATAGACTTATTATGTTTGATCAATGAAGCAAAGAAAAAATAAAACAACAAATGTGTTGTTTAATACGCACTACATGTATAAATGTGATTATTATTACATATTAATATATATATATATATATATATATTATTTCTTCCATTTTTCTCAAACAAGTGATACTGTTAATCACTTCAATATTTAATGTATCTATATATCTATAAAATTATATTACATTTTGATTGATATATATATATTCTAATAAAAATTATAAATTCTTTAATTAAAAAATACATATCAATTTAATCATGTAAATTGTAGATATATTTATTATTCTTGATAGAATGGAAGTTTATTTTATAATTATTAATTTACTTCTGTAATTACCTTTTAATATTTTATATTATTAAATAAAAAAAAAAAAAAAAAAATTTCTAAACTTTTATTAAATTATTATTTTCTTTTAAAAGCAATTATTATGATTTTTAAATAATATTTCTTAATAAATATTATTTTCTTTTATATATATTATGTATAATTTGAAAACATAGAATTTTATTTACTTAAAGAGAATATCACATGTAACCGTAAGTGCTAAAATGTATTAACAGATGTCGCCATAAATTCAAAAAAACGGATGATGGTAACCAACCAGTAATTGCAATAATCTATGGAAATATGATTCTCAATTTGACACTTGCTGCTTCCAAAAAATTAATGTGAAAATAACATTTATATACATACAGGATGAATGATTATAAAATGCCTATTATCGAGCCTACTATCGATTATACAAAGGTGGAAATACTTAAATATTCATTTACCTTAGCATGTAACGTATAACTTGAAATCAATATTATCTTTATTTTTGTTTCTTTCAAATGATTAAGTAAAAATATTACATATATTTTATTTTATATAAAGGTTCCACCGATAAATCAGAAAAGAACAATCTCTTTTATCAATCATTTTATTATACATACCGTAACTTTTCTTAACAAATTTGCACTATCATGTGAAGAAAAGTTATTTGAATTTGAAAATAAACTTCAAAAAGTTGAAGCATCTCTAGCAATTCTTGAATCCCGGGTATGTATTTAAAAAAATTCAAATAATTTGGGACTTTTATTAAGTATTATTTCTATTTATTAATTAATTAATTATGTGTTTTTTGTGTTAGTTATCTTCGATACCGGATTTGCAACCAAACACAAAAGTTGAAACTGATAACATCAAAGAAAATAATGAAATTAAATCTGAGAACGTAAAAGTTACAAAAATAGATGAACCAGATAACGTAGAAGAAAATAAATCTATTGGCGATGAATCTCCTCCACAGAAAGTTGAAAGAGATCCTCGCTATGATAGATATTTTAAATTGATTCATTTGGGTGCGCAAAAAGAAGAAGTCAAATTACGAGCACAACGCGAAGGCCTGGACCCAAGTGTTTTAGAGTAAGTCTTTACTTCTATTAATAATTATAATAAATTTTTACTTTTTTTTATTGCTTTAACTAATGTATGATTCTATCTGTAACATAAATTTTACTTCTCCTAAATATATTTGTAATATATTTGCTATGTCATTTTATATATTAACTTTTATAGAGAATATTAAATTAACTTACTTCTTATTCTGCATTTTGTATACAATAGTAATAGCATTTTTATTTTTTAACCAATAGCGAGCCTCAACAGACATCTTCTAGGCTCAAAGAGAATGTGCAAGATACAACTACGAGTCAAGATTAACTAGCTTATTGAATGTTATATTAAAACACCAATATTAACATTTCTTTTATATAGAAGTAAAAAAATTCTATTTGCAAAATAAACAAATAAACAAATATACAAATAAAGAAACTGAGTAGATTTATTTTTATTTCTTATTAAATATACATAAGGTAACATGAAATAAATCTTTTAGAACTGAATCATTTGTCCCTGAAAATAATAATATAATAAAGATTAGTACTTAGGAAAAGAATTCTGGTATATACAAAGATTGTTATTATGTATTTACCTTTCGTTTCTTGTCACCACCTAATTCGAAGTGTTTGCATCTTTTAAGAGGAATTTGCTTTCTATACTTGCATTCTGTACATTCCATTCTTAATACAATTTTCTTTGTAGTTTTAGCCTATTGATAAAAAAGGAATATAATTATAACATGAATGATGGTGGTGATTGATAAGAGATAGCGATAATCATAAGCACATAAATATTTGAAGTAAAATTTCACAAAGTATATAATAAAATCTTATATGAATTCTAAAAAATAATAATAATAAATTAATTTATATATAAATGTACCTTCTTTCTGAATATAGGCTTCGTTTGACCACCAAAACCTTGTTGTTTACGGTCATAACGTCTTCTACCTTGAGATGCATGCCTCTCCTTGCTTTTTTTATATTGTGTTACCTTATGTGGCTTGTGTACCTTGCATTTCTTGCAAAAGGTACGTCTTTGCTTTGGAACATTAACCTATAAATAAAATAAATCACTTAAACGATCACATCCATTTTTAGTTTCACAGTCAGATAAATTTAGTAGTCATCGAATATGCATTTTTGTAATATAAAAATTAAGGATAATTAGAAACAATCGTCTAAAAACTTGTCACTGATGTTATTTGCAAAATTTTGTTTACTGGTCACTGTAATTTGAATATAAAAAATAAATAGGGGTCTGAATATTCGGCTATTTTAGAGGTTATGTCCATCAAAGACAACAACGTGTTAATTTCACGATAAAGTATAAAACGATTATTAAAATATTTTAATAAATATTATCTCTTTAGTTATGTTAATTTCTTTCAATAATATATATAAAAGATTATTGATTTAATAATGGATTTTGAAAATAGCACAAAATACAAACTCCACCTACCATATTGAAGATTAATACGGAAAAGAAGAAAGTGCTGCTAAACGGAAGTGAAGTTAGAACGATGTTTACGCATGCGCGGATGCCACACTGTATACAATCATGTAAAAATTTGTCTTTTCAGTTTGTTTCTATTATGTTTATAACATGTCTAGAATAACAAAATCATGTTATTTCCTGTGAAACTATTATAAATAAATTAAAGGTTGAATATTTTATAAATATATAATACGAAAATAACCTCAACGATGTACATTCAAATACGACACTTAATCGATAAAATCAACTTTATATTAAGTATACGTCATAAGGAATGTAAGAAATTTTTTTCAGTAAAAAAGAAAAATAACTATACAGAAATAGATATGTTATGTTTTTTTACGATTATATAATACGATCGATAGATGCGTGGGCTTATTGCAAATTTAGAACAATTCACGCAACTTCGTAAAGTCAATAATTATGTTCTTATATTAAAGTCAGCTTTTGGGTTTTTTTCAAAACAAGTAATTAATAATTTCGTCAATTTATTTATTTATTTAAAAGAAGATTCGATCCATCGATTTGTTTCATGAGAAATCAAATGTTGAAAACTTGTAATTATTATGATTTATATATATAGATCAATCATAAATGAAGAAAAATATTTTGCTTTACGAGAAGATATATATTGGAACGCATCTTTTCCAACCTCAAATTTTAAGATGGCAGGTGTGCGTCTGCGTAACTCGAAAGTCACGCTATCTCTTTCCTTCTCTCTATCCCTCTCTACAAAACCATCTATCTATAGAATAATCGAGAGCGCGTTCTCGAAAGTGCATCATCGCATTCGCTTCGATACGTGCTTATTATTATAGTAAATTAGACAAATATCTTTTTCATTTAATCATTATGATTATTTGTTTTTTTTTAATAATTCGAGAAGCTTCCTTTCAAACGGGGGAATATTTATCGATTTTAAGGAAGAACAGGGTGTCCAAAATCGCCGCGTACGGATCGCAGCGCCAAAGCTTATTTGAATCGAGTGATAAAGCCTCGAAGCAGACGTTCAATGCGGGCTGTGAACTCTCGAACCCCTCGTCTTATGCGATATTTTATTTCTTTTATAGACAGGACGAACGCGTTGCTTGTAATATGATTTGCAGAATTCTTAAAATATTATCTGCTTTTAGAATTTTCCCAAAAGGACGCAGTGATAGGATTCCATATAGTATAACGTTTTCGACCAATCAGGTATTTATCGAGTTTCAAAGCCGCGCCATCTTCATTTTTGAACAAAGCCAGGTTGGATGTACTAGAACGAATAGAGACCGAGTAGTAGTCCGCTTCGCGCTATTCGCGCCACCACGATCCTTAGTACACGGTTCTCTTTAAATTCTGACTGGTTCGGTTCTGTCTCAAACCTGCCTCTTCCCCCTCTTTTTACCGCTCGCACTTGCTTTTCTCTCTTTTCCTTTCTGTCTCCTATCTCTCTCTCTCTCTCCCCCACTCTCCCACTCTCTTGCTCTGTTCCTCTCATCACTCTCTCGCTCGCTCTTCCCCGCCGCCACCAGGTCGTGGTCTTCCCTTCCCCTATCCCCATACTTCGCCTGACGACGCTGCTCTCTCGGGCATTTCAGTGGAAATTGACGACGCGTGAGGACTGAGAGTTTCGTTCAACGCGTTACGTACTATCTATCCTTTTTTTTTCTCATCATTCCGCAAGCGGACACGCAGGCATCTAGAAGTATCTCAGGATTCCAAGTGAAGAAGAATCAAATACAAAAGAATTCATCATGAGTACTAAGGAAAACAACGAAATCGCCGTAGAGAAAGTGGCAGAAAACGACAAAGCTTCTGCCGACGCGAAATGTGAGATCAAGGGAATCAAGAGGCCGGCCGAGGTAAGTGTCTCTTTCATTATTCTTACTTTTTTCTTTTTCTTTCTCGTATTATTCTATCTGACTGTGAGAGTTCTCAATTTATTTCTCTGCTATCAATCTCGCGATATCTTATGGGAGACTCTACGAACACCTGTGATGGTCCTTCGGAATTCTCTGGCGCGTCATCACGACCAACGCTCTTACGTCCATCCATCCATTCATCCATCTATATATACATCAATTCGTGCATGCTTGCATGCATCCATGAATCTATCCTATCCATCCATGCTCTTTCGCGTGCAAGAAACGAGCGAGGGAGGAAAGAAGCAAGCTAAACACCTTCCTTGCTATATTCTTTTTGCCTACGAATCCTTACATGCATGCATATCGCAGATATAGCCGAGGGTCGTGCGCGCGTGCCGCCTTATTCTCCCGCTCCTGCGTCCGTTTTTCTCCCTCTCTGCGTTCACAAGCTTTACGTGCGCGTACGCGAAGCGTAGCCTCTCACTCTTCGCTTATTTTATCTCCTCTCCCCGTTCTTCCTATCTATTTATCTATCTCTCTTTCTCTCTCTCTCTCTCTTTCTCTTTTTTTTTCTTTCTTTCTCTTTCTTTTTCGTCGTCGTCGCCCGCCAAGCTTTCTTACGTTTCGTGATCTTGCGCGCCTATCTTCGTTTATCGTTCTCTCTCTTTGCGCGCGCACGCTGCTCACACGCAACGCTTATATGTGTTGTATATCCTACTTGTATGTATATTTATATTCATTAGTTATACATACTACTCTGTGTACATAAGTATATATCTCCTCGTGTGTGTGTGATATCTCTATGCGTGGATACGCGCGCGCGCGCGCCTCGGTATAAAAGCATGTGTACTATGCTACACGAAATGACGATAAGGGACGGTGATGGTAATGATGACGATGTCGACACATCGGTAGCTTCTGGCGGCGACAAACAGCGGTAGCGGTGATAGCTATGCGTTGCAACGGTGGCGGTAGTAGTACGCAACGAAGATGCACAATGCCGGCCGGCATTTTTTCCCCCATCCACTTTCTACGATTAAGTCCATTTCTTCGAAACGATTTCTCAACACGTGATCAAACTTTTCATCGTATTGCCATTTCTAAACAGGGAAAAAACTTGTCTATATGTTTTCCATTTTAAAAAAGTTGTACTAAAAACATGAATGGAGGTAAAGGACGCCATTGTAATGTCGCGTGGCCGCCACGAGTACGCCACCGAACCGACTTTACTTCTGTTTGCTTTATTTTTCTTTCTCTTTTATTTCTTTTTTCCTTTTGATATTTCATTTCTTTCTAGAAATATTCGGATAAAAGTACGAATTTTGTCGTTTTACTCATTCCTTCTCTCATCGTCCCTTTATTTTGGCTATACTCTCCGAAAGACGATTTTTTACGTTTTTACGATGTTTCTTGTGATACCATGTGCTTCTTCCCCCTCCACGCCTTTTCCCGCTATCTTTAATGTCGTCACTTTTGTGGTAATCGTCTATGTATCGTCTATTATTGTCTCTTCGAAAAAGAGAGTACTTTTTGTCTTCGGAACAATTCCATTCTCTTCTTCGTGTTAATTTTCATCTATTGGCTACGCAATTATTTTTATTATTCTCATCGCGTAAAATATAGTATAAAGGTATAGATATTATTATTTTCTCGAACCGACGACGACGCCAACGCCATCTTCTTTGAAGTCCATTATGGCGCCCGAAACCAAGCCCGCGTTCATATCTCTGTCTTTCTTGCACATTCTCGCTCTCGTTCTCTATCCATCTGTCTCCTTTCTTCTGTCGTGCCACTCCCCTCCCACCTAAACGAAGCGTGCTTCTCTCTCTCCCTCTCTCTTACTCTTCCACCTACCGCTCGTCATTCTCACGTTCTTTCTCCCTCTCGCACACTGTCGTAATTGATCGATAATTCGCCGTAAGCGGGTTAATCGTGTCCGGCGAATAAGACCGATCGATAAGGCAACGCGTACATCTCTTTGACCGATACGTTCCTTTGAAATTGTTTACAATTTTAATTGCATAAATATCACGCCAAGGGACTTTTTTTTTTTATACTCGTCGTTTCTCTTTCATTTTCCTTCCCCTTCCCTTTCTTTCTGTTTTTCTCTTCAGATTTAACACGAAGAGTGAACAAGCGAGAGAAAAAAAGAAAGAAACTACGCACACGTGTCGCTCTCGCTTCTACACATCTCTTCGTAATATCTAACATTCGCCGCGTCGTTTTTCCCTTGCCAATGAAAAGCCCGCGCGCGCGCGCGCAACTAGCGGCAAAGCCGGGTATTATATACCCCCGTGTGTTTCTGTCTCCCTATTCTCTTTCGCTAAGTAATATCGTGCCAGAAACTACGCGAAGTTAACAACAATCACGACGACGACGACGACGACATCCTCGTTCTCGTTCTCATATTCGTCGTAGCAGTTATATGAACTTTTGAGAAAACATCGGTATGATTTTCTGTCTTAAATCATCTCTTCGTTATCTCCATTGGAAGTAAATGTTATTTTTAGAACGATTAATTGATCCCTACGCACTTTCGTCTCTTATTTAAAGCTAGGGGAAAATAGAGCTTACATTCTCCCCTTATTTTATTCAGGCGCGAAAAATACCTTGAAGGGGGTTTTTCCCTTATCCTTTCCCTCTCCCTCTTTGTCTCTTCTTTTCTCTCTCTCCCCCTCTCCCTTTATCTCTCTTTCTCTCTCTTTTTTCTGTCTTTCTTTCTTTATCGTTTGTACTCAACGCGCCTTTCTCCAAATTGTTCATATTTGATTGTGAACTCTGGCGCGAGAGGGAGGCGAAGGTAGCGCTTAGCGTCGCGTCGGTGCGCCCGCTGTCTCCACCACCGCTACCGCCACCACCACCACCGCTACCGCCACCGCCACCACCACCACCACCACCACCACCACCACCACCACCACCACCACCACCACCACCACCACCACCACCACCACCACACTATCACCATACCACTGCCGCACGTACGTCACGTGGAAGCGGCACGCTCGCGCGCGGGGACGACGCTTTGAGCGTACGTTTCTGAACCACCGCCGAACGCCGCGCCGACTCGCTTCGAGGTCGATTCCCGTGCATCTCGTATGATTTTCTGGGGAAAAAAGGAGAGAGACGAAAGGAATTTTTCTTCATCGTTGAACTTATCGCCTCTCTCTCTCTCTCTCTTTCTCCACTTCTATTTGTAATTCTATAATCGGCTTAATACGATCGTTATCAGTCCTTATAATTCTTATGAAATAACATTCGCTTGCTCGGTTATGTCGTCGGATAATGTGTATTAAGTATCGCATAATTTTTATCAACTTGATTCGTCATATTTTTTTATGAAGCTTTTTATAGATGTAGGTAGAAGAACAAATTAATTATATCTTTGTAGAGTTTATTTCTTTTTTATCGTTATGTGAAAAAATAGATTACTTTATAAACTTTTTTTTTTTTATTATTATTTTGATTTAATGGCGTCGTTATATTATATTAAAAATATACTGTCAACTATCGATTTTTTTTTTTTTAGAAAGACGCGCCAAATACGAAAAATCGTGGGTTGTGTAGGAAAAGAAGAGAGAGAGAGAGAGAGAGAAAACAATTCGAAGTTGAAGGTCTTTCTCGAAAAAAATGTGATTATTCTTATATTAGTTTTATGGCGGGAAAAAATGGAGAACGTCTCTTTCTCTCTCTCCTTCCCTCCCTCTCTCTTCCTCTGTCTCTCTCTTTCCTCTTTTCGCGATAGGAAACGGTTGTAAATCGATGGTCAGTCGAGCCTAAAAATAAACTATCCGTTTTATGTGGTTATCATAGCATTGAGAATCCCGCCTTAAATTTCGATCGTATGTTGCCGCCGTTGCGACTCGTACGAATTATTCCATTACGTGGCTCATCGTAATTAGATATCATCACGATTAGTAGTTTCGCTCGCTAAAGAATCGTTTTATTTAATGAATATTAATGTGTTGTTTTTGATATGTATGAATTATTCTTGTTATTTATCTTCATACAAAACTTCACAGTTGTCTTGTTAATTTTTCACAATATTATATACTCGTGTATATAAATATATGAATATGTATATCTATTTCTCTTTCTTTCTAGCAATCTATATCTCTATTTCTATTCGTTCTTTCCTAATGTTTCCTGTTATATATTTTTAGTAAATTCTCGACCTTGATCATAATTATAAGCATTTTCTTCAAAAGATGAGAGTGCAATCAAATGTTTCGGAAAGAGAACATTATGACGAATCCACATTTGAACATGTTTTCCTGTGTAGTGTGTTGTTCGTTTAACTGTAATAACGTTTCAAATTAATTACATAACTCTCCTTAGCTCGTAGGCAATTTCTTTCGAGAAACGTAAAAGAAAAGCGATCAAAGAGGAGTCCCGTACGGATAGATTATGCACGACTTGGGTTATCTGGTAAGACCTCGTGATTGTTTAACGCTACCGATAGGTAATCGTGCGCGTTCGTCTTCGGATAACAGAGCGTATCATGTTGCGCGAAAGCACAACGACTGTTTTGCGCGCGCGCATCGTTGTTCGCGTCCTCCGTCGTCGTCGTCATCGTCGTTTGTCGCTAGCGACGTTTTATGGAAACTCGCTCAAAGAGCGAGACTATCGAGACTATGATTATACATACGTATAATCATACTAAAGATCTGTCCACATAATCTGTTTGATTTGTAAAGAAACGTGGTCGTATCATAAGGAATTATTAAAGATCACTCACTAAATTTGTTTTCATGAAAATATAGATTTTCAATTATTATACCATTCGATAGATTTTTTTTTACTTAAAGTTGTTATTTTTTATATATTTCCTTTATTTATTTACAATTATACGAACAATTATGGTAAAAATTTCTTGAAATATCGTTCGATTCAATAAATATTTTATTCATAATGATTCGTCCTTGATTCTACTTGGATATTCTTTGACAAAGAATAAAATATTTATTATTATAGTTCAAAACCGCAGCTTTCCGTTTTGGTTTGTGTAAAGACAAGGGCTAGAACGAGATAGCCGACCGGCCGGCAATGGGCACGCTGCATTCTCGTGGGCTTCTACCCCTTTCACACTTTGGTGAAGCTTCTCCAAGCAATACGAACACGGCGGGGTTCCCTTAATACGAACTGCCAGTGCGTCGCTTCGTTTTCATCAGCCAATCGTTGCTCTCCGCTATCGCTGTGCTCGACGTTACAAGCCTTTTCATTGGTCTACGCGTCTTTTCCATCTGTTTTCTTTCTCTTTCTAACTATCGCTGATACATAAACGCTGGCACGCTGTTAGTAATGTTCAGGGACGCCTCAAGAGCGTAACAAACAAGGGGTGCTTCATTCACTCTCATAATGATTATTCTCAATCTTTTTAAGTCATCATTTATTAGATATTTATTTCTGTAAGTTTGAAATTTATCTACTAGAACGTACGATCATGTTTCTGGATAAGTAATGCATATTAACAATTAGTATTTTCAATAACTTAAAAACATTTCTTTTTATATTCTAAGTAATACGATTTATATAAGTTTGTTTTAAGTTATACAAAATTTATTTAAAATGCTAATTTTATATTTTTCTTTTTTCTACGAATACAATCAAAAGTCATTCTATATTTTAAAGTATTTTAACCAGTACTTTGTATTTTAAATTACTAATTATGATAAGCTGATTGATGAATTTCCTTTCAATCATGTTATTTATTTTCTTTTTACTCGCTAGTTTCATTCTATAGTATATACTCTACGCACAATACAATTCCTTTTATGATACACAATGAACGTCATAAAATTGTTTTTTTCTAACGAACTTTCTTATAATTTCGTTTTATTGCTTCCAAACATATTTTTTATCGATAAGGTCAATGCAACTGAGTCACGTGATTTTTCCCGCCATATTTGATATTATTGATTTTATCGATGTAGTCACGGAACAAAAGTATAAAAGTTAGCACAAATCGCCTTTCCTTTCATTTTTTATTCTTATCTATCTATTTATTTAACTATCTATTCATCTGACTATCTATCTATATACACAGACATTGTTTATATATAAATGTTCCATTTATTTATTCGTACAATCATTTACAGGAGAAAAATGACGAGGCCAAAAAGCAAAAGAAGGAAGAGAATGGTGATGGTGACATAGAGGAAGAAGAAATTGAGGAGGAAGTTGAAGAAGAAGAAGAGGTAGACGGTGATGGTGAAGAAGATGATGAGGAAGAAGATATACCAGAAGGAGATGAAGATTTGGAAGAAGGAGAAGGTTAGTGAGAATTAATTATACAATTCAATATATATTATATACATCAAGTTAAATTATTTCCGAGAATTATTAGTGGTCGTAAATTAACTATAAAATAATGTTGATACAGAAGAAGAAGAAGATGAAGCGGAAGGTGAAGGTGAAGAAGTGGAGGATGAGGAAGAAGACTCATAATGAAAAGAGTGGAAGAATAATGTAAGTAACAAGGGAGGAAGGCACGTGGCATCATCGTCGATCTTCGGCAATATTTTCAGCAAACACTTACTCTCATATTGAGTGGTTGGTAACAATGTTGATATCGATCGTGCCCAATCAATGTCACTGGATCATCCTCCTGAACTACAAAATAAAAATTACCATCTCACCGGAGTTGTGTAGGGCTGACGCATTATTATAATGCAGTCGCATTTCTTACTGTCTTGGCTCTTCGCAATTCTGATATCTTTTAGCCATCACCAAATACTATTAGGTCGTTCGCACGAAAATTGTACATTTGTCCTGAGGACAGCAATAACAATGATTAATAAATCCAACGTGTATATATATATATATATGTATGTAAATATATATAAATATAATAATTATATTTATACATATTTATACATATTTATATATCTGTATTTAGGCTCGTTAATATACCAATTAAAATCCTGGTATATTAGATGGCTACTGCTTGTCCTCGAAACAAATATGCTACTTTAATATGAACCACCTATTAAACTGGTATTTGCCGTCATCTGGCTTTCTGCAAAGAAACATTTTTTAATGAAACTTATTTAAGAATAAATAAGAAAAATAAAAAAATTTTATTATATTTAAATAGTGTACAATGAACATTTGAATGCGACAGTTTTTTTATATTTGAAATCAAATTTACGTTTATAGTTCAACGAATGTCTCTCACCTAGTGCGTGTGATTGAATTTTTTTTTTCAACTGATGTGTAATAGCAGTGTTTTCGCAGGAGCGCGAGGCTCGCAAAGTAAATCATATGATATATGAATGTGTGTGCATTAAGAAAAAACAAAACGGAACGAAACGAAATGACACTAAACGAAACTAAAGCAAAAATAAAATTCAACTAAGGTATAAATCGTATGGACATCTCTCGACATTCGGATGTGTATATATCTATATGTATACGCAAACTAGAGAAATTCATAAAATGAAAAAACAAAAAAATACAAAAAAAAAAAATACCCCCATCGCTTCGTGCTCCTGTAAAATAAAGAGGCAAGTATATTAAGGTTATGTAAATGCAATGTTCGCGTCAGGTAGTTGTATGGATGAATAATGTGTGACTTAAGCATTGCATAATAATTATACATAGTATGTATAAAGTTATGAAATAAGAAACATTTTATTATTAACGATAATATTATGTAACGTAATGTAACGTAACGTAATGCGGGGAGGTTGTTACTCTATAGATTTGGGCATAACGAGTAGGGAGAGCATTTATATATTCAATCCCCAAAGTTCACAATGACTGCTGCGTTCCATCATCGTTGTTTCATTTCTGTTAATTTAATCTATTTTATTTTATTTTTATGCAAACACGTCAAAGAACCAATCCTATATTTATATTATTTCTTCTTACAGTTATTTGAAATAAAAGAGGGAATATAAAGTATGTAGTAGCATTCTTTACAAATCTTAAAAATTATTTTATTATCGTTTAGATCACGTATATTCGATAGTATAGAAAAAGATCCGATAACTCTCCCTATTCCAATGTTCTCTCTCTCTCTCTCTCTCTCTCTCTCTCTCTCTCTTTTTCTCTCTTTCACTTTCACTCACTCACTCACCTTCATTTGAGCGTATTCGATTGTATTTTTATGTACTGCGGTTTTACTTTGACTTCATTGTCATGGGCTACTCATAGCAATGATTCTGATTGACTGTCGCAGAGAATAAGTGATTGGGTTTATTTCTAGTGATTCCTTTTTTCATTCGTGACGATCAATATCTTAACGGTAACGTTATTAATATGTAGCCGCAAAAATAAAAAATTTATCAAAGACAGTTTTAACAGATCATTCTTTACGCTTGATAGAGAATAATTATCACTTAGTTACATCCGACAGTCAAAACGCGATGATGCTCTTTATACGTTTAGTATCAAGAATTTTGAAGGATCACTTGCAAACACAGATGCGTCCATATTGTCAGTTACTTTTTTGGGAGACTGTTAAATAAGAAGAAGGGTGAAGAGACATTGCGGTTACGACACCATTGTACTATAGCTGCATAATAATTAAATAAAAATAACGATAATTTGATGAATGCGAGAGAATGTCCCACGTTTTAATGTACAAATATTTTCGAATGAGATAGTTTAATAAACACAGTTAGATCGGATAAATCAATTCGTTCTCGTGAAGTAGCAATGAGTTTTAATATTTTAATGAAACAAAAAAAAAAAGAAATAATAAGAATAAGAAAAAAAAAATAAAAATTATAAGAACAATCGCGGTTTTATAGATTGCCATGTCTCATATGACCGTGAAAAAAAAAGAATTGGCTGTATGAAACTTAAGGAGATGGACTGGACCGTGTCCTTTCGTGCTTATATTCTAGAGCACGATTGTAAGTGCGATCGTTTGTATGTATATGTGTGTATGCGTGCGTGCATGCGTGCGTGTGCGTATTGTATCTTAGACCTACGAGATCAATAAGAAAAAGACAGAAAAAAAAGAAAAGGTGTGAAATGAAACGCGAGCGCATTCAAAGAGACGCGATGAGAGATCGTCAGGCTGATTCTTTATTAATAAATACGGGCCAATACCATTTCTGGCAGTTTCTCTGTTAACAAAACATAACTACGGTTTTATACACAAACTGCTACTGTATGTACACGTGCTTGCTTCAAGATAGTACCTTGACTCTAATTGTTGACAAAGAACTATCTTAAAGTATGGATGCAAGAGAAAAGATAAAGCTGAGTACTTTAGCATTCATAGTATACTATACGTACACTATAAGTATAGGTTTATTTAATTTTATTAATATAATACAATGTCAAGTCCCGTTCGCAACACAACCAGAATAAGAACAAAATAAAAGAAAAGAAAAAAAAAATTTAAGACTTGCGTTGTGTACTACATGAAGCCAGAGAATATAAACAATACACATTTTGTTTTTTGCTCGAGTACTCAACGCGATTCAGAAAATACAATTTTACTGGTGCTAACGGGTCTTAAAATCAATCAGGCGGAATACGCCAAGATAACCGTTACATCTTTACGTTTGTTAGGTAAGCATGAAGATGGAAAAAATAAAATAAAAAAAAAAAAAATAACAGAATTTTGAGATAAAATCTGGTAACGATACACATCTTTAAGATTTAAACGTAAACGAAGTCTTAGGCTAAGAATTTGGTTTGTGTGTTCATAAATCTTGTTCAAACTACTTTTGTACAGGATACCATCACATCATCTCGTTCTCTCTCTCTCTCTGTCTCTCTCTCTTTCTCTCTGTCCCTTCTCCTTTCTCTCGACGTAACAGTAACCAACACCACAGACATTTTCTGCCCATTCCATCAGATTTGACTTTCATTGTATTTTTAAGTAAATACATTTTGAAAACTATTACAGATGTACCTTTTTATTCTTCACTAGCGTGTGAAGGAGAGTATCTCTTCCCATTTAGATTTAAAAAATATTTACACGATGTTATTTTTCTATCGGTATATTTATGAAAAATAAATAAATTATAAATAACGATTATTATGGGACATTAGTTCTTACTTCCATATCATTTATAATCCATATTAAACCTAGAGTATATATATATGAATACTATTCATCGCGTATTAATGCTTTTAACAGTTATATGTGTACTATGTAAGTATGATTTTTTTTATACACTTTTTAAATACAGTATGTTTTAACTAACATTTATAGTTCTCGTCTACTTGTATAAATAGCATTCTATTGATAACATTGATAAATTTGTTTTTAAGACTGAACAATGTAAATGCTAGTAAGATATGATTCGATATAATGCAGTGTTTATTATTAATAGTTGATTGTTAAAAAGTAAGACGTTATTCACATTACGTGAGATTTATAATTCATTCAGACAGTTATACAACAATGATAAATAATTGTATATATATATATATATATATATGTGCAATTTTCTATATTATATACGATACAATAATATATTATTGAGATACATTAACATCATATATAACATGGAATATATATTTTCTTAGTTAAATATTAAAACAACTGCGGAACGCAAGTTTTTTCTTTTATTTCTTTTTTATAATAATTTTGTAAAAATTATTAAAAATTGCAATTCGTTTGAACAAAAAAGATTAAACTTGTTATTTTCGAGAAATGGAAATTATTTAAATTATACAAAAATAAAAAATATAGATTTATTTCATACGTTGTATATATTTACACGTCTACATACCGTAGAATTCTGAAAATATTGTTCGATATTTAACAACTTTTTGTTTTCTATACACATTAAGATTTTGATTAATGTTACATTGTTGAGAAATGATAATTATATTGACTTGTAGATTACACTTCTCAGAATTATATGATGTTTTCGTGCGTGATATAATTGATAACATCGCGTACATTTGGACTTTGTAGAGTTTAAAAAAATAAAAGATAGGACAAATAGACATGTTAAAAGTAACAGTACAATGTACAATGCACTATTATATTGAGTATGCTAAATTGTTTATGTTCTTATTTTTGTAAATAAAATATTTGGTTATTATGCACGATCAAGTGTTTAACATGTTATAATCAACTTACATTTTACTAAAAAATTTCTTCCTATGTTTTAAAATTTGTCTTTATTCTATTAATAGAGATCTCTATATTTTCATAAAAATTGTCATTCCCGTTATACAAAATATTGGTTAGTAGAAATATCATGTATCTAATAATCATTCATTGTAATTTTATCACAGTTGTCCATTTGATTTTTTAAATTATTAAAATAATTTTCATATTCACATAAAAATATGACATATATTACAAATGAACAAATTTCAACCAACTTTTTGTAATAGTTAAATTTACGAGTGTAATAACCAGCAAAAAAGTAATAGACTTCTTTTAGTATTTACAATATCATTGCACTTTGTATCGTAATTTTAGTCATTAAAAAATAATATTTATGTACAAATCATAAAATACAACCTTATTTCATAAATAAAAAATATCACCAAAGTTAATTTTCATAAGCTGATTTCTAACATATGCAGAACTATTTAAGTGTCATCGCTTTTGTTATGTCTGTATATATCATTTAAATCACATAATTCTTGAATAGTATTTTTTGTTATATTAGTGTAACTGTCAGTCATGTTATTTTCTCCAACATTGTCTGTTTCCAATTTAACATTTTCGTTTTCTTCATCCTGAAAAATGATTTTTGAATGACTGTATAATACAAAGTTTTATTTAGTTATTCTTATGTACATACCTTTAAATCTTCTGATATAGATAGTCCACTTAATAAACTTGTGGACAATTCAGCATCAAAAGTTTCGAATTCTCCTAATCCTACTGTATTTAGAGTCAGATCAAAATATTGCTGATTGATACCTAAATCCGTAGCTATATTTATCTTACTTAGATCACCTATAGAATACAAAAAATAAAGTTTTTAATTTTTATATAAAAAAGTATAAACAACTATATGTGCATATCTGACAATAGTGGCAAAACCGAAACGGGAGTAGAGTAAAAAATGTAGAATAAAGTTTTTAAATATGAGGCTACGTTTTCGAAAGTAACACAATTTTGATAATTTATTCGATAAATTTGTACTTACCGTAAATTTTCTCTTCATACAAATAATTTCATAAATAATAATGAAACTATGTTTTAGCTTTTTTTTACATTTTCCAAGTTATTTTTTTGAAAACAGAGCCTTATACTTAAAAACTTAACTCTACATTTTCAATTTATTTGTTCATAAACAACCGCTCCCTACTCGATTGTATCACTTTTACCGGAAAACCCTGTAAAAAAGTATGTGTAAGTAATTTTACCATTATCATATATAGGTTCCAGGCCAGTATTTAGTTGTTTCGAAGTAACTTTGCTTAATAGCATTTGTTCTGTATTAGACAAATTACTTTCTGGTAAAAATGAATATTGTTCTGGTGCAGATATTCCAACTGAAGGTTGCTGTGTCATATTAGAGCTTGATGGTTGATACGAAGGAGGCAGATGTGTTTGTGTCAAAATTGGATTATATGAATTATATTCCATAGGTGATGCAGTTTGACATGGTGAAACTTGAGGTCTGTAAGATAAATCCAGTATTAACAGTGTAAAATTTTGTATTATAAAAAATACAAATGTTATATTAAAGTACTTTAGATTATATGAACCATATTCCATAGGTGATGCAGCTCGACCTGGTGAAACTTGAGGCCTGTAAGATATATCTAGTATTAATAATATATAATTTTATATTATGAGAGTATATATAAATATTGTATTAAAGTACCTTAGTATTTGCAAATTAGATAAAGGTTGAGATTGAAGTGGAAGTTGCGGCTGAGATGGAGATTGAAGTTGAGGTTGAAGTTGAGGTTGAGGTTGAAGTTTAGATGGAGATTGAGTTTGAGGCTGAGTTTGAAGTTGAGATTGAGATTGCAATGAATAAGATCCTAAGTTTGTAGTATATGTTCCAAATGATAATGGTCCCGTTTCTACTGGTTCTGGTTTGATAATATTGAAGTACTGAATATTTTGGTAAGCAGCTTCTGCAGCATCTATAATATAGCGTAATTAATATACTATTATACGTTATAAGATAATAAAATAAACAATAAATTGGCAATGCGCATAATTAGACACACATGTATGATAACTTCGTGCAAACAAAGATTAAATAAAAGATTAAGCGTTGTACAAAGCAAAACACATAATAAAGTAATTTTATTATTAGAAATGACAAGCAATGTGAATTAATGCGTCTATTCACAAAATGTCTATCAATAAAAAACAAATTAATTGAAATATACATAGATGATATTAAAAATAAATATCGGATAATTAAAATTTTTCTACGAAAAATTTGGTTACATGTTCATATCTTTACATTGCACACTATTTTACTAATTTATTTAAGTATAAAATAATCACAAATAAACATTTACACTAAATACAATTAGTTATTATTGAAAACACTGAAGTAACGAGATATCCGTACCTGTATTTCCTATACACAAGTGCATTTGATCTGAAATGTGTTCAACAGGTTCATGGAATAAATATACACATTTGATTGCCACTTAGTGATCATACATCTGTATAGATATATTATGTACTTTATACACATTATTCATATTATTTTGTTTACTCAATCGCTTTTTAAAGAGAAGCATTCTATAAAAATTGCACTATACAAATATTGCACGTGTTTTTTATTTTATGACTATATATAGTAAAATTATTACAATGATGTCATTTAAAATTTTTAAAAACATCATTTTACAAGAACAGAGCATTTCTTCAGAAATACGTATTTATTGTCACAAATCATACTAAAAATCAATGCCACAAATATCTTTATGTTTTTTATATCACCATAGAAATGCAATGATCTAAGCATTCTATATAATTTCACGTGTTTCTTTGCAAATACAAAAATACAATACACTTTTCTGAAAGTGCACAAAGTCACTACTTCTTACATTGCAAAGTACAAGTACAATGGCTTATATAAAATACATTTTTAAAAAAGTACAAAATGAAGAAGATTGTTAATACATGAAAATATGTATGTATTTAATCTTGAATTCCTTTTCACTGTGAAAATTGTTAGCAAGCAATTATATAATTGTATTGTTTAAATAGATTTATCATCCATTTTATTGGAATTAAATGCAACTGTGATGATATTCTTTCAAAGTGAAAAGGGAACAGTATTGTTAGTATATAATAAGATATACAACCACTGAATCGTTTAATATTCTCAAGAATATATATCTGCTTGCGAAAACTGCAATGATTCACAATTTTTAGTATTTTTTCAGTTTCTTATAACAATTAACAAATGTAGAAAATAAATCGAGCAAAGAGCATTAAAAATAGGCTTCTTTGGCTCTTTGATCATAGAGTTATTTTTTTCTATACATACATATGTCTGTATATGCACAAATATATAGACACAATCAATATTTTTTTTACATCCTAAATTAAGCAGTAAATGATTCATTATAAATTGTGTTTTTTCTAGAAATATTTGAACATGTTTAAATGATAATGAATGACATCAATGATATTATCCAACCCATCACCAGATAAGCTTTAAAATTGTTATAGATGTTAGAAAAATACTTACTCTTCTGAGCCTCTGCCTGTAAACCTCTCAAGAGTATCGCATTTGGGTTGTTATCAAACTTTTGTCGCTTTCGTTTTAATGACTCACTACTACCTAAAAAGTTTTTTATATTAACCATTAATTATTACAATAAGAAAATTTAGCTTTTTCAACAAAGGCCCCATATGTTTCGAAATCCTATAAATTGTTCGTTAACATTTTTCTACTAACAAATGAAAACCATATCTTATAAAATATATAAATATTCATATTACATAATTGAGTTTATAAAATCTCAAATAATAAGCAATAAAATAATTAGAAGATTAAGTTATATAAACAAGACAAAAATTCCAGCAGTATACTGAACATAACAAGTTATAGATACTAAGAGATAATAATAATCTGACAAATTTAATATTTTTAACAGGACTATAAAACTTGACTAGATATGGTTTCTACTTTGTTTTCATAACAAACAACAAGTGTCACCGACGGCATTTACATTTTATGCCGTTTTCAAACATCGTCTGAAATCTTATGTATGTAAAACGACACTTTTCCTATTTGTAAGAATAACAATGTGCCAGTATCTAAACCACTTAAACAATTGTGGTAAATATAATCAAATTATTAATATGTTAAAAATTTTAAAATGTCATTTTAAATCTAATTATTTGAAAATTTCTTTTTTATCATATAGTTATATTATAGCATAAAATGCATCATTGAAAGCAGAAATGTTTTTTTTAATTATTTCATGCTACACACAAAATGCAATATTATTGAAATAATATAATAGAATTTTTACCACTTTATGAATATTTTGAGTGCGATAATAACATAAGGAGGAAGGCATATAAAATGTTTAATGGCATTATACAGGTGACCCTCGTGTAACACGGTTTGTTAGAATCTTAAAATTAAAATGCAAATTCCTATATGAAACAGAGAGGTGATTCAAAAAGAGAGGTGGTACAAAAAAATTAAAAAATAAAAACTAAAAGAAATATTTTTATGAAAGCAATTGCTCTAAGGTAATTAGTCACTTGGTAGGTGACTGAGAATTGAGAAACGATTAATTGTCAAGATATTGTGATTATTGCATGAGACTGAGTGTCTAAAAAAGTATTCATATTTATACGTTTATATATATATTTGTTAAGCTTGTATACTTCTATTATAGTTGTACTTAGATAAAGTCTTGTGTTCATTTTTGATCACCCTGTCTCTATTCCTACATTACGTTTCATACTGTGCGGAAATTTCATTAATTCTCAAATCATGTAACAGTGATCTTGTTTTCTAAGAAGCCGTGTTAAACGGGATCTCCTAATATTTAGAAAACAAAAGATAAAAGAAATAAATAGTTAAAATTTTTTAAAATAAAATATTAAGATTCTTTTCTTTCCGTTAATATTTTTCCTCCCTCTACAGGACTATAATAAAAAGACATTTCATCGAATTCAGATGCTGTTGCATGGGGCGCCATAGTAGTATAAAGAGCATAATGTTCAGCTTCTGTTAAGTCAACCCCATAAGGTGGTGTTTCATCACCTTCTAACGTAAGAGATTTACTAGTAATACTTGCAATACTATGTCTAGACATTTGCGTTGCAGAATTATCTTGAATACTTTTTAACAAAAACGAAGCACTCTCTCCTGCATTAAATAAACGATTATTATTGTCCGTGGATACATTGGAAGTTATATCTTTGTCTTTTTTCATTTTCTTTGCAAATAGTTTAGAAAAGAGACTTTGTTTAGATTGTTTGGGTAAGGTACCAGGAAGAGAAGGTAAATTCTTGTTTGGAGCTTCAGAGGAAGATTCGATTATTGGTTGAGAGGACGTAGGCCGTGGTAAAACAGGCATAGAAGACATTTTACGTATACGTTTTGGTGGTAGGGGAGGTAATTTTTCTTCAAATTTTTGTGTTACATCTCTTTTCGTTGCTATTGGCGAAGAAGACAATGATACACATACGTCTTGTTTTGGAGTCGATACATCCTCATATTTTCTTTCATCAGGTATATCAAATAATTCTATTGGATTTTTCATAGCCATTTGAAGACTAGTATAAGTTTGATTATCACAAACATCGACATCCATAGATCTTTCAATCACGTTTTGATCAAGAGTAGCTTGTAACAATTTCGTATGCGTATCAGCGTAAATTTGATCTAACTCATCTACTTGAGATATCAAATCGTTCAACGATTTATTACCATCTTCCATTTCGTTTTTAATCTCAGCTGTATTTTCTTTTTCTTTGAAAGAAGCTTGATTTTTTTGTACCCACTTTCCTACTTCCGAATAATCAAACCAATCAGATTTATTTTTTGAGTTGGCAATGTTTTTATTTAAACATTTTGTATCGTTTGTTAAATCTAATTTTGTTTGAGAAATAATTTCTGATTGGTTATCAAGCGTCGTATCTCTATAATCGTTTGAAAATGTATTATTCTCTATACTAATATCATTACCAGTAATATACTTATTGACTTGTACATTTCCTTTAATCGTGCTATTAGAGTCAATTGGCATTTCATTATTATCATAATCAATAGAATTTTTCATAAAACATTCAACATTTTTTACATTGTTTTGATCAATGTCAGTACTTCCATTGTAAGAATTTGTAGTATTTCTAATATTATATAAGTCATTCAAAGCACGTAGTACTGAAATTTTATTATTTGATTTTTTTGTGTCTAAACTATTATTATTATATTCATCAATATTACAAGGCACTTTTGGTATTACATTGGGAAACAATGTAGCCTCGGTCGTTAAAATTTTACCAAATGTACTGTAATCTACTTTTTTTCGAGCAAATGCTTTTCGCAAAGACCAGAAAGCAGGCATACCTGTATCCAATGGTGACATTTCAAATGGATGTGGTTCACTTATTACACCATCTGATGGCCTCTTCAATTGGATGTAAATTTGTACTGGTTCTTCTATTTGTAGAATACGGTAACTAGGTGTTTTAAACACGATCGCCGTCTAATATTATAATAAATTATTTAGTAGTAGAAAAAAAGCATTAATTTTACAATAATAACGAAAGCACATTTTATACCTGCTTGTGGACATCCGTGGGTGCGAAATCTCCATATCCTTCCCAAAAAACATGTCCATTTTTTTCTTCAAAAAATCTAACTTGTATGTCTTCTTTAGCTACTTTCTCGCATAAAAGTATCATTTTCATACCTCCGCAAGAAGGAGCTCTATTATGACTTAAATGGTTGATCGAAAGGTCGGACATTGCCTCTATAATGATATATGTGTAAAACAAAAATGAATAATTTTTAATATGAGTAATTAAAGAAAAGATAAAAATTACTTTTATCAAAAATAGGATCTGATACTACGGGTTGTAATGGATGAGTAAATTTTCCTTTTCGTGTTCCTTCCAAAAATACTTGGAAACATAGTCGCACTGCATTAAGATCGATGCTAGTAGGTTGTTTTCTATGTTCAAAACCAGCTATAATGATAAAAGGAATAACATTAATAATAAAGTTACTATTTTAAACAAGTGAGTATTTTATATCTTGAAAGATTTACTTCGAAAAGGATCGACACGAATTTCTTCTCTGATTTTGAGTGCTTCCTCTATGTCTTTTTTCTTGACACATTGGATACCCAAATTAGCAAAAGTTACAGTCATGTTATCAGATGTAATTTCAAGCGTACAGATGCCTTGTTTACATGCTTCTTTGCCAACAAGATTGTGGGGATGAGGTCTGTATGGTAAATCTTTTGTTACACAAGATACAACTACCACAGCTCGACCTTTATAGCCTACTATCTGTATGAAAAATGTGTTCAATTTTTACTTTAGATAAAGTATTTATGATTTAAAGGAAATATTGTGTTAACTATTTCTTCTTGTTACTTTACACTTACTCTTATAGTAGGAAAAGTTTTGTTTTCTGGTGTACTGTTAATTCCAGGTATACTACCCGCAGATCTACCTTCACATTCATAACGAAAGCGCAAGCTTTTGCTTGCAGGTTGTTCTACTATCTCCACATAAGGTTGCGCCATGTGCTTTCTATCAACTTCCATTTTTTCTTGATCCATGTGTCCGTTAGATTCCACAAAACCAGGGTCGGTAGTTTTGATGACTTCGACTTCAAAGGAAAATCAATTGAAGTATATTATATAATCCACAGCTAGAACGATACAAGAATTATGAATACTCACTGACATCACTTATGTTCAAGTTTTCATCGCTTATATCATGTTCCATGATAACTGTTAAACTTTTGCTTTACAATAGTGAATTATGGCCATCTAACATATAGGAACAAACGAAAGATAAATAAACTTTGATATTATTTGAAATCTCATTTCCTACAGTTAATAATAATAATAATAATAATAATTTACAAAAAGAAATAATTGTCAGAAGAAATTTGTAGGTTCTGTTCAGTGATCTTCCGTCGTATAAATAAATAAAATAAAAGTAATAAAAAATATGATATCATGAAAAGTATAAAAGTTGTTATACTAGAGAAGAAGCATGCAGCAAGAAACATACTTTAATCACCTATAAATTATAACCAAAAATGACACTGACACTTTGCATTTTTTTGTCGACACTATATCAAAATATAATTGTCAATGAGAATATTACTACTTTATCCCGATAAACACACACACATATCTAATGAGAAATGTAAGGTTTTATTTTTCAATGGAGAGAGAAAATAAAACACAAAAGTAAAATATATTAGGAAGAATAACAAAAATTCAACCGGTTAGAAGAAGCTACCATCAAAGACTGATAATAAACGAATTGGTGTTCGAACCCGAACAGAAACGAACGGAAACGATTGAGAAACGTAATAACACGAAGGAGAAATGGCGCGCGACTGGATTTCCAGCTGTTCCTTCGAGAGAAATCGACAGCTGTTTTTACAAAATATTACATTCCTATGAGAATTGTATGCAGCTTACAAGTGTCCCATGAGAAAGCGAACAAACGAATTAAGGATGAGAAATAGTAGGGAAGAAGTAAGAAGAGAGGGGTTGTTGGTTTCTACGCTGAGCCAATCATTATTTTGGGAAGGCCTAGGACCGTACGGGTACTGCAGCTATTATTAAACTATCGTAGGACAATATGAGGAGACTTGCCTGCAGTAAGATCTTCTACATCGTTAACGGCATGCACGTTCGACAGACAGACTTCTTTCTTTCTCTCTCGCGTAAGCGCGCGCGAGAGAGAGAGAGAGATAGAGATAGAGAGAGAGAAGGAAAAAGAGAGGAAAATAGAGTAAATTAAACGAGCGTGGTTTCGTTTGTGTGTTCAATTTTTCCCTCTTTTCCGACCAAATAGTTAATCTCTATCTCTTTCTTTCTCACTGTACGATTTTTTTTTTCCAAGAATGAATAACCCTTTCTTACATTCTGATGCACTATACACTAAACAAACATGCGATAAGAGTTAACACATTATTTTAATCGAGATTTTCCTTCCACTTCTTCTTCTTCTTCTTTTAATTACAATCGTACTTTTTAAATACGCGTTTATCGTTTTTAATATATATATACATCATATACATATACTTATATAAGTATATATTATTTTTCATTAAGAAATATATAAAATAATATCTCAATAACACATTTGAACAATAACGATTGAAAAATATTATTGAACAAAGAGAAAATTGTACGTGAATGTTTTTAGAAACGAATGGTAAGTACGGCTTCCGATACGCGACACTCTGCTTATGCTGCTTTTCAACTACGATGATGATGAGAAGGAAGAGAACTCATTGCGCCGAAGAAGAGGGGATTGTTCGAGTTAAATTAAGAGGGGAATGGAAAAGTAGGAGAAGTATTACGAGAAGAGAAGAGCGCGTTATCGTCGCGCCTTTCCGTGCCGATTCCACGCCTTCGAGTTTGATCGGAGATATTCGGCGAATCTTAACGAAGATGTACGATCAATCCTCGATTTTACCCGATCCCGTTTACTCCTTTCGTTTCACCAATCTTTTCCCTGCTTCCCAACGAGATAATCGAAATTAACGATCGATCGAGAGAACGTACCACTCGTTTGGCGCGTGCAATTCTAAGAAGGGATTGCCTCCAACACTTTCTACGAATTGTATTAATCTTTTTATGCTGCCATATTAAAACACACGTTCTCTTTATACATTTATCTCATTGTCAATAATAACAGCGTAACATCAAAAATACATTTTTTTTCCTTAATTGCTCGTTCTTTTTTATTTTGAAATTTTTTTTTTTTTTTTTTAATCGATTATATTAATATTCCAAAACTCTCGAAAAGTGAACAAATTATGTACATTTGTATGTATTTATTATATATAAATATAAATAGTGGATATTAGATATGATATAGAAATATATATATATGTTTTGAAATTCGTTCATTTTTAAACTGTTGTATAATTGATCCCTCTTTTCATTTGTAAGTTTCTAATTTGACCTTGACTTTTTATCAAGGTCAGAAAATTGAACGCGAAGCAAACGCGAAGTTTCGTAGAATATAACCTTTGTCGGATTGATCTGCGATTACCATCGATCTTTACTACACCGACTTAACTTATTCACAATACTTGATTTTTTGTTTCATTTACTTTCTGGTATTCATGTTGTCTGCTTTGAATCAGGTTTGTGTAATGTATGTACATTTGTGTTATTTATTTATAAACACATTTATAATGATAGATACGCTAGGAATGAGAGCATATGTAACTCATAGAATGATTGCATTGATTATTGTCACGTAATGTTTAGAATTTAATAGAGAAGCTTTATACTTGAGTATGTACCTGAATTCTCGCGTGTACAATGATGAGTAATACTTTCTATACACTTCCCGTATATAATACAATATATATGTATATGTTTAGATATATTAGGTATATACAGGTGTTTACAGGTGTACACAGGTGTATTCAGGATATTGTAGCGAGACAGAAGATTAACAAAATCTATTGTTCCAGGTACGTTTAGGGTAAAAATAATTTGGTTATCTATCCTGGTTATCAGCATCATAGCATTTAAAACAATGAACCAGTAGATCTATGTGCAACGTGCATTCCACAAAATATTGTGGAATTTTATGAAAATATGCGTTTAACGACAAACATTTGTTATGAAAATCGATTTTTCTAATCGTCCGTTTCTCTGCTGTACGTTCTGTGTGTATATTATATTCATATGTATATTCAAATATTTTAAGGGAAAGAATGAGATCAGAAAATTGAAATAAGTAAAAAATGATGTATAGGGTGAGATAAAAGTCGCGCACTAATCTAATTTACTTTAATTTAGTATTTAAATCACTTCACCCGTAATCGATGTTCACATTTCGGGACACGACTTTTGGGACAGGCTGATCCTGTAAATTAGGATGTATTACTAATTGTAAGTGTATAATTATTTGAACGATTATTTCGAATATATTAAAAAGAAATTCCTATGATGCGTTTATTTTTATTTATAAAACATTCGATGTGAAGTTGGAAAAATTTGATTTCGGGGTATGGGAGATATAACGTTATTCGTTTCTTTTCAGAAATAGGTATATTATAATACATCCCGTAACCATGACAAAGAATAACGAAAGAAAACAATCTCGATCGCCAGTGCGAAGAGAATTTCATTCGCAAAATAATTATAAGAAAAAAGAAGCAATGCCAGAAATAACGCTCTTCTCCGCGAGTAATTCGCCTATTCTACACGCTCTGGCGAGTGCCAGTAAGGAAAATAATCCTTCTGGTTCCTCGATAACAGTAAATCTTAAACAATGTGTAAGGCATAAGCTTCAGTATTCACAATTGCCTATAAGATGTCAACGAACGAGCCCATATTATAGACCCGTCCGTAGTCCCTTCAAATTAGTCGGACTAAGTGCAATTAATCATAATAACGTTTCTTTTGTAACAAGTAAAAACTGTCCGGATAGCAGTCATACTAATTCGACCTGTTCTTCACCAATTTTACGAGCGATCGGTCCATCACGCTGTAAAAAAAGTTTATCCATGACTGATTTATCACCTACTGCTATTGATTCAGAGACAGTTGATTTCAGGTAAATAAATTAGATACTTAAAATAACTTTCTAATATTATGCCATCGTTAACGCTGTCGACGCCATGTTGAACTCCGATATTATTGACGCCATGTTTGACAAAATTTATTTATTATATGTATTTGTATATTAAATATTATTCATTTTATAGATCAGAGAGTAATTCGTCATTAGGACTTCGAGAAGATCAAGGAGAACGTAACAAGGACAGCGTAGGGACTGGTAACACTCTCCTAAGAATCGGACATCGAACATGGACAAATAATTTCTTGTCTACGAACATCGAAGTGGATGGAAATTGTTTTTCGCAAAATCCGGGAAAAGCCGCGAGTATAGTTTGTCATGTATTGGTATTGAATGCTTGGAGACGTAGACGAGTTGATGTCGGCCACCTTCAAGAAACTATCGATGAACTTACCCGGCAGATTGACCATCTACGTTTGCAGATCGTTGTTCTTCGACGTTTGCTTGACACAGAAAATGACCGTGTTAATAGATTAAGCAAGGAAGCTCAACGTTCTAAAACTCAGATCGAGGAATTATCTCAAGAACGTGACGTTCTCAAAAAGGTAAAATAAATCATTTGTTTAAGGCCTTACATACCTCTAGCAGCGCCAAAAATGCGTTAAAAAAATATTTTTTTATAGTAGGGATAACAATAGAAATTCAATAAAAATAAATAATGCACATTGTGTTTTTATTGGTATTTAAACTTTATAAAAAAATATTAAAGTATCCAAAATCCGGCTCGAAAACTATAGAGAAAACGATTTCGAATATTTAAAAAGAAATCGCATTAAAAAATAGTAAAAACTGTATGAGTTATCATGTAGACCGTGGTGGAAAAAGTAGTTTCGAGAAAAACACGTTTTTAGTTTTAAGTGTCTCAAATAAAGGACAGTCAAACTCTCGTCGGGCAGTCACATTTTCTACCATAACTTTGGATCTATGGGGAATATTTGCAATCGACTTTCACAGAAATAAGCCTAAAACTATAGAGAACAACAATCTGTTAACAAAAAAATCGACTTTTGGGAAATTCTGGACGTATGTAAGGCCTTAACTAATAATTAACAAGTTATCAAATAATATATATATTTAATTAATTCTTTAATTTGTTTATCTCCGATCATAAGCAATAAAATATATTTCATTTTACACTTATTTATTTCTTAAAGTAACTTGAATCGAGTTTGTGTTTTTGCTGAATATCAGGGTTTCATTCTTTCAGATTTTATTTTGTAGATTGATACAAAACAATGAGTTAAGAGAACGATTTGAAATCATGATAATACTTTTATATTAGAACCTAGACATCATTAATGTCCTTCGTATAAGACTTAAGAAGTTTATAGTTGCGCAGGTTTCATTTGGATAAGTTTGAGAATATGTAGCTAGCAGGTGTGATGTATGTGTAAAAGCGTGACACCCTCCGCTCTCGACGAATACGAGAGTTCAATGACGTGTTTCTAAGTAGGGGGATGACGCTACCAAGAGAACTTGCAAAGCATATTTTAGCCATGCATCGAAGAGTACATTTCAAAAGCTCATGTGATTTCCTTTCTTTGATCTTTTTGCGATTATATTTGATTGCGGTGACAAACTACTATTTTAACTACATCATAAGTTTTTTGAATCCAACAAATGGATTCTTTGTATCTATATATTTATTTATATTTATTTATATATATTTATATGTATATTTTTGTTTGTATATTGTAATAGAAAAATCAAATTTGATATTAGAAATATATAGTTCGTTTCTCTTTTCGCGATAGTCGTAAATAAATATATTCGTGTCACTGGTTTTCCTCTCCTTTTCTTTTACGCTTTGTATGCTTACATCCACGTTCACGGGTTCGGCCACGGATACGTGTGGCCAACGAATTCAGAGCATAGGGTGCTTACACAAGCGAGTATTTGGCACTATGCCAGCAGCTAATTATGAAACGAAAGAGCTACGTATATCGTACGGTGGTTGCTGTTTAGTTCACCAGTGGTCACAGGATTTTATCTGTCGGCTATGCTACATCTGACTTTTCACATATAGACAATTATTATTATTATTTATTTCCACACACAGATATTTTTATATATACGAACACAGTTGAAACATGATCCCTTTTATTTTATTATTTGAAGAGATGAAAAAAAAATCTTAGAATTCAACGTTAATACAGTTATATTTATTTATAACTATAAACGCGTAATATTTTTGTTTTCAGGAAAAAGATAAATTGGAAGAAGAAGTTAAACGCTTAGAAGATACTTCCGAAGAAAGATCGGTGACAACGGAAAATCTTAGAAACGAATTGCTCAATGCCCAAAATCAACTTCAAGCATTGGACGGACAAATAGCAAGAGATCGCGAAAAATTGTTAAAATTACGAGAGGACAAGAGGATTCTCTTGGATAAGGTTCATTAGAATTCAATCTCTTGGATAAATATTTTTATTATATAATCTATCGGTAAACCACGGCTACTGATAAGACAAGCACTAGTGAGGTAGTTTACTGAAGAGCTTCATCATGCAAATCCCTTTATTTCGCTTGAATGTAAATTACAAGTGGATAATACTGGTTGAGTAGTAGGGCCTTTGACTTGTCCGTAGTAGGTTGTTACCAATGCAAAGCTATCGAATGAGTCACCTATCTACTCAATGAAGGCTGATCTAGAATGAGGGTGAAGTCTCTCTTTTGATTCGATGCGAATTCTTACTTTTTTTTTCCAAGAAACAATGATTCACTCTCTTCACCCTCTCAATTTCTAACGAAATCCTGTATTTTTTTAAAGGCCATGTCATATTTTATACAAAAGTATAGAATCGGGTAAAGATTTTGTTTTCTTGTGTAACATTTTATTGTTTGCCAAATGATCGTTAACGATGATTCGTTTAAAATTAAATGATTTTACTAAAAATGCAAATGCATAAAATGCAAATACAAAAAATACAATATGCTAGCAATAAGATTTTGAATGAAATGAAATAAAATTTTCGTTAGTTAGGTCAACGTACGACGGGGTTGTAGAGAACCTCTGAGTCATACTCTTTGTGTTTCGTTGCTGACTCAATACCGCGTAATACTCTTTGGGTACTAGGAAAAAGGATCGATATTGCTTGCCCTATTAATTCTTTTACGTTGTAGTTTATTATTGTTGGTTAAATTTTACTATATATTAAAATGCTTTTCCGAATCTTAAGAGAGTTCAATTTTGTTATATAACAATTAGGAATAATTATTGATAATCGTGGCTGTAAAAGGATAAAATTTAAGTACGAACAGTATCCCAAATGATAATGAATAATTTAAAAAATAAGATTTTCTTTCTTTCTATTGTGTTTAGTTTTTCAAGAAGAAAAAGTTCATTCTCTCTTTCTCTCTTTCTCTCTTCCTCTGCATAATTTTAGATATCCGCAAGTGAAGCTTTAGCTACAGAACGTGGTACCAGAGCAGATAGAGCTGAATCTGCTATCGAGGATTTGCAAATTCGATTGGCTGCACAGATCGCACTTGTCGAATCTGCACAAGAACAGAATCAACGATATGCTAAGTATGCTATTAATAAATTTAGCTCAACAAATAATCTTACTATATTCTTTAATATTCAATCATTGTTCATATTGATAAATATTTGTTATAAAAATTTGTAATTGAAGCAATAGTTTCAAATGGAATGTTGACGAAGAAAAATAACAATTTTAATATCAACATTTTTGAATAAACAATGATATTTATTATTTAGACAATTAAAGGACACGGAAGATCAACGAATGATATTGGAGAAACAGTTACGATTAAACATAGAGGCGGGAAAAGCTTTAAGCTTGCGTACTAATATTCTTGAAAGTCAACTGGCCGATAAGGAAGCTGCCTTGCATCGTATCGAATCAATATACAATTCGCAACTGTAAGGTTTAACTTATCTCAAGTAAATAAGAGATTGATTTATATAAAAAAATATAATTTTGTTAATTTTCACATAAGAATGGAACTGAACGGATTGAAGGAACGTTTGATCAGACAATCTCAAGAAGGAGGATGGAGTAGTCGAGTTTTACAAATTGCTGGAAGCGTTGTTCGTGCACCACGAGCTATACTGCGGACTCTATCCTTTTTATCTAGTACTACTGTACCATCTTAATCGTTATCAGGTATGTTATTATCTTTTATTTCATTGAAAATTTTGTGTCATGAATTAATAATATCTTTTTTCTGTCTTGTCGTTTAGATAAAATTGTATATCATATAATTAATTTTGTATATCAATGATTAACATTTATAGGTCGAGTATGATTGGGGATCACGTTGAACGTCACTGACGATATCAATGTCAATGTTAAAAATGTTCGAATTTAGCGATGAGCTTTTACCTTTTGTTGATCACGAGATGAACTCTTGCGAAAGAAGTTATTGCACACTACGGGGTAAACAAAAATAGTGGGTCTCGTTTAGAAGAAAATTTGCAAGTAAACTCCTCAGAAGAAATATTGTTAGATTATATTTTTATTTTTAATATTTATTTATTTTTTCTTTTTTTTTTTGGAAACAGAAAAATTTACTCACTGTAGGAAAGAGAATCGATATTTTTATAATCAAGGATATTTCTAATAAATATAATCAACATGATTATTAATTTATAAAAATCATGTGGAATATATAATGATAGGATAGGGTTATTTAGAATGTATACAAATAAATAAATACTCGTTATATGCTTTTTAATCTATATGTTTTACACTTCTTTATTTCGCGCATTTTGATAAACTGATGAAAACAAAATATCGTCAACCCCAACCGCTAAGATAACGATGTGTGATCTGTCTGTTTACCTGAAGACGGAACTATTAATTATCTAGATTCGAGTTTGTATTTAATAAGTATGATTATCACGTGTCATTACGATTTCTTGATTATTATTTTTGTTCGTAGTTCTTTCTCATGTATGATGAGAATCCTGGTGTTTTTCGACAATACAAGTTGCAAAGCAATTAGAAGAAAGCATAACTTGAAATATGCTCAGCGGCTTATTCTATAGTATTTTGTTTATATTAAAGAAGATTTTTTTTTGGTGTTATTAGAGTTAATTTGAATGTTAAGCAACCACGTGCAAGTGTCATTGCTCTTTGGAAACGTACGATCACATTTTGCATTGCTATGATTTTCCTTTTTTAAGTACAAGATAGATTTTAAGCATCATCCACGACAGGTCTAAGTCAGATTCGTAAAATTTCTTAATTGTTTCCTCGTTTTTTTTTTTCTTTTTTGGTATTTATGTGTATGTGTATGTATGTGTTTTATTTTATTTTATACTAATCTTGTGATTAAGAATTTTCTATTTTCGTCATTTCACTTGACTCGTGTAGAACAGTGGAAGATTTATAATTATCACAAAATGGGGTTTCTTTCCTTTTTTTTTTTTTTTTTTTTATATATATCCTGAGTATGGTATCATGTATTATACAATTCTGAACGGTATATAATATTGAGAAATAAATTTATTTTTCGAATGGGGTAAGGGATAACATAATATATGTTAGTCTATCTGCAACGGCACGACAATCGTGGTCGTGATATTTTTTTCCATAAGTAAAACTTCTTATAAAACCCGATCCACAGGTCTCGATAGAAAGTAATAAGTATACTGTCGACATTAAGAAATTTTCTTTTTTTACCGCGAAACTCGCGTATGTACGTACGCACTAATTAATGAATGTCGTAGAGTATACTCTGAATGTACAATCTAAACATTGTCTTTTGCCTTTGGCTTTGATTACACTGTGATTGCTTTCGTTCGTAATTGAGTATATATAAAATATAATAGTAAAGAAGGAAAATAATTTATAAGATATGAAACGATTATATACAAATTATACGAAAATTTTGTATCTAATTTTTAATACAAAATTTCATTATATAAATATATATACTATAGAATATAAAGAAATGAGTAAAAAAAAAAACAAGAAAACAAAAAACAAAATCAATAAATGAAAAGATTCTACATCTTTTTCTAGTTTTTTTCCCTTTTTTTTGAATCAATAACAATAAATGCGATACTTTTTTTTAAAGTCTACGATAATATCTACAAAAAAATACTATGTTAAATATCTCAGTTTCAATTTATTTCCTGCAAATATTTGTTAATATTTTGCAAGTCGAATTATGCTGAATCTTATGGCTCGAGTAACGAAACATGTTAATATATTCAACAATACTTAGAATACCTTACTTATACTAAATTTTGCTTTGAGAAATCGAGCAACTTTTTCACTGATGATGGAATTATAAATTGCTCTTATGTTTTTTTTAGTATATAACGGTTTTTTTTATATAAAAAACGTTACCACAAGCCATTACATGCGGCATGTTCTTACGCTTAAATTTTGATGGTCATTAGCAAAACGTAAAGATTTGTTATTTAATAATACTTTAAACGTTTTACGTTTAACGAAATGCAGTTAATACGTTATTTAAGAGTATAAAAGCTTAACCATGAAAAAATATTATTGAAAATAAACGTTAGAATGAAAATGAATATTTGATATCAAATAATATAAAATAGGGCCACAACATACATTGTTTCAATTTTTTAACTGGACAAATTATATCGACTAGAATAGACTAGAGGTTAACGTGTATATGTATGTATGTGTGCATGTTTAGTTTTATTTTATATAGCTTTTTTTTTTTCGTTAGATCATACCAAAACCTTCGGTACCTTCACTGATTGCTAATAACAATGCTCGTTCAAAATGATCGTAGCACTCGTAATCAGGCAAGCAAAGTTGATTGAAACTACAAAATAAATTTTAATTGATTTTGTTAAATTAATTCTATTGAAACATTAATTTTATTTCATAGTACATACCATGTATGAGCTGTGGGTAAATTGGCAAATGTCGGTGCTGCTGTTATTTGAAAGCGTGGGCTCAGTTGTTGAAATCCGCCAGGTGGTAATTGGGAACAACCGGTAGTAAACTGAAGTAATCGTGCCATTTCTTCTCGCGTAAAATTACTTACTGCTGTCCAAAACCAATCGAGGACACGTAGAAATTCTGGAGAACTTCCATTAGCTATGTGATGTGCTCGTAAGTCTGCTACGCTATATTCACCGGTCCCACATAACAGCAACTGTATACAAAAATTTCATTGTACGGAATATGTACAAAATATTAAAGTACATTTGTATAATGTATTGATTCGTACTTCTAATTCATTTTCATCAAATATGCCTAATAAATTGTCTGGAATGAGTTCGTTGAGGCCACGTAGAAAGTGATCAACTTCGTTACGAATCGAGCTAGCGAGTCTGTGCTGAGCCAATGCATCTAAATATCGAAGTTTCGTTTCATTGGTAACGCGTACTTTACTACCACCAGGAATTAATTCTGCTACCTATAAGAAAATAAAGATAAGTTGCATTGATTAGATATGAATTGAAGTTTATGACTCACTTTTAATAATTGACCATCCTTATCATATTCTTCTTCAACAAAATACAATTCCATTTCTTCCACGTCATTCTCAAGGATGTATTTCACTTTACTCAAATATAAATCAGGGTCATCTTGTTCGAAATACTACAAAACGAATCGTTGAATAACGAGTTATGGAATTTCCAAACAATTTAAACAATTCCGAATTTTTACAGATACCTTTACCTTATAATGCACTCTAAGACCTATAATTTGTGCAAGAAAAGATCTTGTAAATCTTGCTCGTACCAATTGCCGATACGATCCACCAAGTGCCGATTCGTATAAACATTTGCCGACTATGCGACCAGCGAATTCGTAATGCTTTAATTTAAGATGAGCAGGCCGTTTACTGTTAGGATGTACTAAAGCTTGCTGAGATTCACCAAATGATGCAAACAATCCATTTCCTGGATCAAATAGAGCCGCGCAAATCAATTCGAACCATTCGCGGCGTACTCCACCCCAGTCAACTCCTACATTTTACAATAGCGATATGAACAACATTAAGTTACAATATTTGTATGCATGCATGATATTTATTGATTGTTACCTTGTTCGCCTTGAAACGTTATCTCAAAGTTTCTACACCAATCGCTAACTGAAAATCCTTTTGTAGCTTTCATCGACTGAAAATAAAATATAATGCACCACCACAACAAAAACAAACATGCATCTATAGAAAATGTTTGTAATAAGAATGATTTGAAAGAATTTTTGCAATTACCGACTCTAAAAGTTTGTCTCGTTGTACTTTCATCGATAGCTTCTCGTGATAATATTTTTGGTGATGTTTTCGAACTTCGTGATAAAAAAAATCTTGTTTATCGGCGAAGGTTTCGCTACCACCAATATTTTTAAGAAGAAACAATGTAAAGGTAGCGGCTATTATGTCACGATATAAAGAAATTAATTCGACAGGTGGCTGACATCCGTCGTCTATCGAAAACGAATGATATCCCTCGTGTTGATTGTTCGTACAGTCAAAATGAAACTGAAACGTTAAAGAATCATATGCTGTAATTCATATTTTAATGATCAAATGAATCATAAAATAAATTTACCTTAGTTGAAGGACATAATCTAAAAGTAACAAGTCTTTTAGGAATGAACTTTAACAAATATTCCTTGATCGTTAATTGTTTTGGTGATATATAACAAAAGACCTTTTTTGGCTTAGAGAATCTTTCACCTTGCATACCTAATAATTTAGCAACGTAACATGTATCTGGATCTTTAGAAGCAACATTACTGTGAACCATTCTTGCAACGGAACCTACGAAACAAAAAAAACAAGAATAAAAAAGAATATAAAAATACAAAAAATGGATATAAAATTATAAAACAATATAATTTGACGTACTTTCCAGAACGATAATGTCAAAGTCTCCATTATGTAATTGTAATCCTGCGAGACTAACGGTCGCATGATAACAACCACCTTTCGGAAAACTAACTTTCAATCGAACTCTTTGATTTGGAGAATCGTAGTCGAGATGAATTGAGTAATCTATAACCGATCCTTTTTCCGCAGGATTACCTATCTGCTGTTAAAATATTCTAATGAATATCATCTCTCTCAATAATTCAACGAATATCAATTATAATTTCACTTGCCTGAATAATATTGACATCGTACCCTTTAGTGGGTTTATCGCCAGGGCCAAATACGCATAAGTTATTATATTCGTCTCGCGGTTCTATTGTCATTGAATGTGCAATACCAGCTGTACAAACGACCGTAGAACTTTGACGTACGAAGACGGTTTTATTTGGATCTGGAGGTCCTATAGAGGAATAGAAAAAAATGAAAATCAAAATAAAAGGAGAAATCAATTTGAATATCGATTAATTTTAGAACATAAGTATGTTTTTACCAGGCAGAAAATTTTTAAGAAATGGACTGCCATGAACGTGACATGATCCAATAAGTACAGCTATTTTGTATTGTCCAGCATGGCGGACGGTGAACTTCACTACTGCAGTATTTGCAGCTAAAGGATCGGTACCTCCTAATTCTATTAGAGTAGCTACTCTCCGCGAGCCTTCTGTCACTTCCACAATGAGATTATCTTTGTCGCAGATCGGATATGGTTGACCATTTCGTTGGTAGAACTAAAGATGATAATATTTAAAAAAGAATTTTTCTTTTTCGAAGGAACAACCCAGTTATTTCATCTTTTGTTTACCTTTACAGTAAAAGTCATTGTTTCTCCTACAAGTTGTGGTTCTTCCCACTCAAAATGGACACGACAGTTGCTCGGTAATAAATATTTCCCAGTAACATATTGCAATAGGGAGTGCTTAGCTTCTGGTGCTAATGCTGGTTGTGTCATAGCAGCTAAAGTAACTAAACCAGCTACTGACACGGATACTACTAACATTCCACCTGGGTAATGTTCGAAGATAAGGATAATGATAAAGAGTAGATAAACAACAATAACAATGAGACAGATTGCAAAGATTTAGATGATCGATATTAACGTTGATGAGATAACAAAAGCAGGAAGTGTAATTATCAATGATGAACAATGCAAAAGATATAACGTTTAATCAAATATACCCCATGTCCAAGCGTCTTGATGTTGACTGTTTTTTACAACGGCACTCCATAGATCTGCTTTCAAAGTTTCTAAATCTCGTTTCGAAGTAGGTAACGCTTGTCTGGCCTGAATCCATCGTTGTAGGTCCTTGCCAAGCGTGGCTTGTGCCGCAGTGTCCTCTACCCAATATACGTCTTCGAGAGACATAACATCCATTTGCATTAGCCTGATGAGACAGAGATCGGTATTGTAGAATTTATACTGAATAATTTTTATCAATTTGATCATATCGAATTAAAATTGCTATCTTGATAAGAAATAATAAAAAATTGGCTTACTTTTGATAATAGCTATGTAAGCCATGATCTGCCAACCATTGACGCAACACAAGCCGCTGTTGCAACAAACGTGCTGCACGTTGTAAACGTTCTTCATCCTGTGCCGGAAGCTCGGGTAGCGCGTCGACTTCACCACAGCTGGCGAGGGTCGAGATACCTAACGACATTGAACCAAGTCCGATTGAAAATCGATTTATTCCGTATCTTTAAATTAAGAGATAGTATCAAACAAATAACAGTTATTTTTATTTTTATTTTTATTTTTAAACGAATCACATTATTCAAAGCAGAGTTAGGAATCAGAATACTGTATTTATGTAATAATTGTTTCAGAGATAAAATTATATCACGAAGCGGAAAACGTTGAAGATAGATAATTTCGACGTTGAAGGTTTCGTCCATCCTAAACGAGCATTTCCGTTTCATTTATAGTTAAGTGATCATTTAGAGTAGAACGAAATTGAAAATTGTTCAGAATGAATCGAATATTCCTTGTGTTATTTTATATTTTTAATTTAGTGGTGATAGCATTAGCAACGTGTACCGTTACCAATTATGAAGAAGGTGAGATGATCGTTATGAAGTTTCCTAATACAATTATATAAGTGTAAATATATTCCCATATACTCGTCGACGCTTTTAAAAGGCAATAGTCTTATTAACATAATTTCTAAATTGTCACGCGTATCGTCACTTGTTGACATTTAGTTATACCGATTGCGAACGTTTACATTTGTATCAAGTTTTCATTTATTATCGAATCAGTCCTTATTTTGTATTCGATGCATTGGGACCGCGTGCTCTGAATAAAATCCACAAACAAATAATATTAAGCATATTCGTATTCTACAATCTTCCATCATTTTTTACAATAATAATAATAATAATTTGTGAACACGTTGCATAAACTAATAATAATTATTATTTTGTCAACATAAAGGGATTGGGAATCGAGTGAAGTGTTTAAACGAAAGCCTGTCAAAAGCACTGGATCAAGGAAATAACGTAGTAGCTGCGATCTTGATCATTCAATCGGATATACGTCAACTCCCGAAAGACACATTTATAAGATACGCCAAGACTCTGGTGGCTCTGAACTTGCACTACTGTAATATCAAGGACATCGACGACGATGCTTTTCGTGGTTTGACTTATATCCAAAAACTCAGTCTCTCGAGTAATAACATTAGCCAAGTAAAGGATCGTTGGTTCCGAGAAATGAGTTCTTTGCAACAGTTGGATTTATCTTATAATCAGATAAAGACAATTCAACCTTTAGCCTTCATACCATTATCGAATCTTCGTAGACTCGATCTTAGTGAAAATCAACTCGGATGTTTGGAAAACAACGTTCTTCAACCATTGAGAAGTCTCGACAAATTACGTTTCCATGGTAATCCATGGACCTTCGAATGTCGTGCTAAGGTAAACCGGAACGGAGTTCTTTCCACATGATCAGACTTGTCAAACTGCCAATTCTTCGACATTTTCCAATTTACGTACCTATTTCTCTTTTATTTTTTTATTTTCTCTCTCTCTCTATTTTTCAACATTTTCAACATTATTTTGTTCTTTTATTCTTTAGGAAGCAATCAATCGAAAAAATGTTATATATATATGTATTTGAACGTTTCAGCTTACTCTGTGGCTACGAGATCACGGTGTTAATTACAAGATCGATCCACGTGGTCCAGAATTCTGGCTGGACAACGTACTTTGGCTCTGTGCCGCGGACGATTCCATTCCCTTAGGGGATAAGAACGAGCAAATGGTGGAATGCGTCATTTTGAATCTTTTCAATCAATTACGTACAGTTTGGACGTTACCCGGTTCACCCTCAATACCGCAACAGTGTTCACAAGGGAGAAAGGATCTTACGAAATGTTTAGTCACCGGTGGACATAAATCATTGACGTATTCTGCTACAAATGGTGGATTTATTAAAAATTTACTTTTACAGCTTAGAGAATCAAAATCGAGTATTTGATTTTATTTCGATTTTTATTTTATTTTTTTTTGTTTTCATTATGATTGCACGAATTTTCTTCTTTTCTTATTTTAAGTTAAAATAATTAATAATATTATTCGTTTCTCTGCCTGTCTGTCTATTACAAGATAATAAATTTATTCTCTCTCTGGCCTTGAAGAGAACAAGACAAATGATGTTGTTCCGTCTACCGATCTTATTAGACATTATCATGGTATGAAGAACTTTCGAGAGAGATCTCTCTTATATTCAAAGAATTAATCATCGTAATAGAAAGTAAGATCTTTTGATAACAATTCTCAAGGAAATACCACTTGGCATCTATTATGTAAAGTATACTTACACGGATCGTTCCCACCAAGTTTGTTCAATTGTTTTCACCAAGAAATAATTGAATATTTATATATTTTCCTCTAAAAATATATGTATAGAAAAAAAAAAAATATTATTGAACGATTTTATCATTCACGGTATAAAAAGAAAAGGGGTGGGCTGGTGGCCACGATGATATTTTGTTTGATCAAACTGTCGAACGATAGGAAATGGGTAAAACGAATAATAGACAGTTCTCTTCTCATATATTTTGAAAAATATACGTCAAACAATTTATAAATCTTGAGTAAGAGAAAAAGAGACACGAGGAGACAGACACATGTGAGAATAAAAATATCGTAAATAATGTAATATATAAATCGATCGATGTCGGACTCACCGGATGAAGCGCTGCCGCTGGGCCGCAGTGACATGCCAATCGACGATATCTCGTCAACAAATAAGTCTTTGTTTTCGCGTTGTCCATCTCGACAGCTTGGATTTTTGTCCGGCATAATTCCTTCGGCTCACTATATTTCCCTTCTTATCAAATTTTTTCTCTCTCTCTCTCTTTATCTCGACTAACAATAAGATGTATTTTCTCCGCAATGCCGTTGTCTGTCGAATCTCGCGGTCATCTTTTTTTGGGGAAGGGGAGAAAAAAATTGTTGATTGTTTTATCGCGAAAGTTTGTTCATCCGTTTTTTCCTTTTTGATTCGACGATATCGCTTTTGCCTCGAGTTACACTTTTATTATTATACAAATCATTCTATACACGCGTAGTTTTGATTTTAACGAGTGGAAAATTATTAAAAATAATCAAGAAAATATAGCGAGTAGAGACATTGATTGTGAATTAGGTTTGTTTATTAGAAAATTAATAGATTTCCTGTTATATTTAACATTCACGGGTACGTAACGTCGTGTTTATCGTTTTTATGAGCAAATATAATCATTGAATTAATCTGTACTAGGTGATTCATTTTAAATTATATGGTATATGCTTCTCTGTTACAGTTACGATGATATATTATATGCTTTAGGTATATTTACAGCGATACTGTAACTGCAAGCTTAACACACTTTAACCGTGGCAATGTATTTTGATAAACATTGTTAAAGTTTACTATAACTCGATGAAATATCGATAAAAAAAAATTACACTGTAGGAATACGTTTGGACTGGTATTGATATTCTTTACAACTTTTTTTTGTTGAACTTAAACTATCAATTTTCATGCAAAAGAAAAATGTTATTATTTCCGTATCTTGATAACAACGTTTTCTACAAAATAATTGCAATAAATATTAGATTTCAAAAAACCTACTGACTTTTATTTGATACATTTTTTTTTTTATAAAATCAATAGGATTGGAAATATTCGGTCATATCGTTTAAAATGAAACACCCGATATTTACGTATACGTATATATATTGTATATTTCAATTGTAACTATACACGAAAGGTAAACTGGATTTGTTATTGAGATAGGGAGGATGTGTGTGTGTGTGTGCAAAAGTAAAAGTAATAAATTTAAATCGCATTAATCGTATGACAAATGCATTACAAAATCGCGTTCTACGAGCATATACAATGGGGGAGAAAATCGATAATTCACGAGAGAAATTAGTCTGTACGTTTTATAGAGCTTTTTCATTCTCACTTGTAACCGAAACGCGATACATCCAATTTATTTCTAATAAATCATTGAGAGGCGCTTTTTAACAGATATTTAAATATAGATTTCATAATTTATCGGGTTCATTGGGTTCGAAAAATTTGGTGTAATTCATTTGCACGAAAAAGAGGAAGAAGAAGAAGAAAAAGAAAAAAAAAAAGAAGGTCAAGGAGACACGCATGATCGGAGATTGGTAGCAACGATTTGTCAAAAGCAGTAATAGGATGCTATGAAATAAGGATACCTAAAAAAGGGGGTCGAGAGTCCACTCGAGGTCAAATCAGGGTCGCCATATCTATGATTTTTTTTCCCCTGTACTTCTCTTCCCTTTTTTTCCGTATCGTTAAAAATGTCGTTTCTAAAGCATCGAAAAATATCTGTTCTTCATACGTGAAACACTCAAGATTTTCATTTGGAACAAATAACGATTCTTCACAAGTTTTTCGATGATTCTAATTAGAATCGTTGCATCGTAAAAATAACGATTCGGGCAAATCGATTCTTTAGTCTTTTACAATTAGAGAAAAACAAGCAATATTTTTTAACAAGAAATTATTTTAATAAAAGTTCGTCTAGAAGCTTCACGTTATTTTTTATTTGAACACACATTCGCCATTTAGTTAATAATTTTCTACGTTTATATTTCACTTTTTTTTTTTTCCCCATAACATCAACGAGTTAACGCCGTTACGTTTCTGAAAAATGTTACCTTTTTTTCTTTTTTTTTTTTTTTCTCTTTTAATTATAATACCGAGACAAGAACAATATCACATTCATTACAAACGTAGGGGAAAAAAAATTCATGCCGGACCCTTGACCTTTTCGAACAGATATCCTTCCTTCGCTGGTATTACTTCGTGCTAACGATCCTTTCGGCGTTAAGAGAAAGAGGAGAACCAAAAGTAAAACCGGGGCATATGTATGTCACACATACTCATGATTATGCATGAGAGAGTAGTAGGTGTTATGAAGGTAGGCCAGATCGATTCGCTGTTTTCCATCTCTGCTTGCACTTGCTGCACGCGATACCGGGTCAGGATTATCAAATTCAATTTCCATTGTTTAATATCCTTTTATTCTTTCTCCTACGTTAGCCATACTTTGTAACGAAATATAGTATAACACGTCTTCATGATACGACTTAATTAAAAGACAAAAGTGTTAACATGATAAGAGAATTTTTCATACAATAGAAGAAGCATTTAACTTGTATGCCATTTTTAAACTGAATCATTATAAATAGATTAACAATACTACCAGTAATATTTACATTTTTTCAATGAAAGAAGTCAAACATTTTTGGTTTGTATACATATATATATATATATATAAATTTATGCAAATATATACTATCGTATAGATTTCTTAAACTGTAAACAAAACATTAAAAATATTACTTGTGTGAGATACGTCAGCGAGGTCGGTCGCACGTGTTTGGAATATTAGAATATTTTATCTTGTATTTTAACATTAGTCATATAATATTTTATTTATAGAACACGCATACCGTGCACACATTCCGTTCGTAATGATATTTGTAAAAATAATTTTTTCAAAATTGTTTTGTCTCACTTTATCTCTTGTGTGTAGCATTTTTTTGTAAAGCCAAGTATTGAATGCTATTTTAAAAACTTTACTGAACAATAGGTACGCGTTTGCGGGAGAGTAAAAAAAAAAAAAAAAATTCTGCCTATCTCTTTTTCCTTTTTTTTTTTTTTTTTTTCTTTTTTTCCAGAGTAACTTTGGAATTACCTCTTTTCCCGAATACTTTTTATTCCTAGTTTTTTAGTATAGCACATTAGCACACCGTATGTATGCATCGCGTGGGCGATACAAGGCATTTGAAGGATTTAAGAGTTTGCATATATTGTTGTAAGATGGACAAAAGATAGAATTGTTCGTTGTACTAATTAAAACTTTTTTTCTTTTTTTTTTTTTTTTCTTCTATCTTTCTTAACGTTTTAGGTACTACTGAGGATACATACACATTGTTCCTAATGAACTTAATTAGAGGATTTTTTCTCGTCAACTACGTTTGACCAGCTATCGAAGTATGTGTATATGTGTGTGAGTGTGTTGTGTGTAAAAGAAAAAGAGAAAGAAGAATTTTTGTTTAAATTTCAAATCGCGTATCATAATATAATCTCTAAATATTTAAAATAATTCAATAATTAATAATTTAAAATATCTTTTACGTTAACTTACAATTAATTCTCGAATGGGAATTGGAAATCCATTTATTTTGCAATGAAATTATAAACGTAACTCACATATACACAACCGTTATTACATTTGTCTTCTAATCATTCTAATCGGTGTCTAATCGGTTAAACGTATAAATAGAATAGCTTCCGGCATTGAAATTCGATTTCATTAATAATTCTCTTTTAGCCTAGTAGAATTTAACTACTCTTCATGAAACGTTTTCAAATAGACTTTAAATCGATTTTCATCTTCTTCTTCGTTTACGGATCATTTAATCGTAATACAAATGGAAAAGATATCAAACTAAAATAAAATGATCACGAAAGATTACTTTTTTTTTCAAATTCTATTAACTAAGAATAAAATAAAATAAAATAAAATAATAAAAAAATGTTATATCAATCAAAAGATTGTAAGGATCATCGTTTCAACGTTGAAGAAAATATAACATACATATCAACTATTTGACTTAAACCATGAAATCGATTGGTCGAAGTTCGCGTGTAAGCAAGGTGATAGTTGATAAAGATAAAATAATCGATCCCCTTTCACCGACCTTCACCTTTTTGCGCGTTTTCTTTTCGCACGAGTACGATCGTCTGACTCCGCGTTTACCTTCGAATAAACTTTCGGTAAAGTCGTCGCGTCCTTTATTTTCTTATTTCTTGTTTTCCGGTTACCCCCATTTTCCTTCTTTCGACAGCTTTATATTCAAGAAGCTAATTAAGATAGATTACGACGATAAATCAAATTGCATGTATATATTTAACGCGTTTATTTTTCTTTTGGGGGTTTTTTTTTTTTTTTTTTTTTCTTACACAATTCCGACTCCTTTCTCATTACTTTTTCTATACGTACAAAAATATTTACTTATCAACTTATTAAACGAGGATTTGTGAAATATTTTCTTTGAAAATTATTACGAAAGGATTTAACAATAAGCTCTTGTTCGAAAAACAAACAAACAAAAAGAACAACAAAATAAAAAGAAAGAAATAAAGTTTAACGAAACGATCTGACAGTTCCAAATTTTCTTAAGAGTTTATCAAGGGATGGTATCGCGGAAGTACTTCAAGTGCGTGTTTCAAGTTGTACTCCAAGTTTCGCGTAAAAAAGGACTCTCGTTTTATCAAAGAGGGAGGAAATTAGTTTAACCACTTGCAGAAATACGTCTTTACTGTCTCTTTTTTTTTTTACTTTATCTATAAGAATAATATTCTCGTATCTCTAACATATACTGAAGATAAGAGAACGTTAACTCGTCGACGTTTTTAAAAATCGAAAGTGAGAGGAGAAAAAATAAAATTCAATTCAGTATCACGAGTATATATGACTTGTGTTCGTCGCAATGGCGTGTTTCCAATCGATTTTCGTTTAGTCGTACGTTAATCTTGAACTTTTTTATTATATATTTTTTTTTTTCTCTTCCTACTAAAGCTTTTTTAACGTTTTGATCGTGTGAAAATAAAGTATAGTCATTTATTCTATCGTATAGACCTGATAAAAAAAAAAAGAACAATACCAAAACGATGATACGACTGAAAGATCGAAACATTTCATCCAGACAGCATATTATTCACACAGTTTAGTATAACAGTAGTCAATGTATACATATACATATTTCATTCCACGTTGAAGTTTAGGAAACGATCATCGATTTAGAAATAAAATTGCAATAACTGTAGAAAGTTACGTCGTAAACACATAAACATGATCTAGACATTGAGACACATTGTTATTTTTCAAAGACACATATAGTCGAGTTAACCAATCGCTAATAGAATAAAGCAAGCTATCGAATGAAATTCGAAAAAATTCATACAATTTTGTATCTGCAAGCGAGAAATTTATTTTTTTTTATTTTCGTAAAAAAGCAACGATTAAAGGTATAATAAATTTCAATATATTGTAAGAAAAGAAGAAGGTATGTGTGAAAAAGAAATTGGTGTAAGGTTGATACTCGTAAAACGCGCGAATACAGTACTTTTGCGTTCATGCTCGAGTAGTACGAGTAAATCTCTGCAATGCAGGACATACTGGTGTTGTCTCTCTCTCTCACTCTCTTTTTTTCTCTCTCTCTCTCTCTCTCTGTTTCTCTGGAGGATCCACAACTTTTAGAAATCTCGAATAGCTTGCAAGTACGAGATCGTATCATTACTTGTAGTAGAGTGGAAGGTGGGGGTTGAAATCGTTGTGACGTAAACTCTTTCTCTCTCTCTCTTTCTCTTCGCACACGAAACAAGATGTAATACAACCCTTCTCAAGATAATGAACTTTCGAATTCACTTGTCGTTCATGCTAACTTTGCGTTTGATTAAAAATGCAAACAAGAGTAATCGTTAGAAAATCATTCTGTAAGAATAAATGTACACATTTTTTGGAAAAAGTAGTTTTTTTCATTTGTGTGTTGAACACGTCAACGTTAGCATAGGATTCGTAAAAACTTTCGATTAAAATTATATTTAAGTATATAAGTTCAGAAGATTATATAATTTTTTTTACGAAAGTCAAAGGAAATTTCTTTTTTCTGTATTATTAATTCAAGCTTGTAAAATATTGCAGGGAAAATCATTCTTGAGTTTAACTTTTCATCTTAGGTAGCCAATGTGATTGGATTATTTTTATAGCTTTCGGGAAATTGTAATATTCAAAGAAGTTTGCGTTTCATACATTTAAGCTAATTTTATCTCGCTATATTTTCATTTGTTAATAACAACAACAAGAAAAATATTATAATAGTCAATTTTCCACTCGTGAAGAAGATCAAAAATTCTATACCGCGAGACTAATACAAAACTAATTAATATAAGAAAACATATTAAAGAAAGTGGCAAACAAATGTTTCAAAAAAACAATCGAGAGAAATTATATCGATCGATAGGTCGATAAAAGTAAATAAAATAACAATAAAATCGATAGAGAAATATCACTTACGATGATTTCGATTATTACTTATGTTTAGTCGTGCCTGTCGGAGAAGAAATCGTCTTGACGGAAGGGGGTGATCGAGTTTATATTTGCAGGGGGTATCGAAAAAGAATCAAAACAATACAACAAGCAATAGAAGAAGCAGAAAGGAAGGGAATCTTACGAGTTTAATAAATAACGACGACGACGACGACGACGACAAGAAGGATCGTTAAGGAAGAAAAGCACGAACAGTAATAGGAATTTGTTGTCTACGATTCGAGAGCTTAGCGCGGAATGGGTTGATTAATTACAATCAAAGAATAATAATAATAACAATAATAATAATAATAATAAGAAAAATAAAATATAAATTAAAAAAAAGGTAAAAGGAGAGAGATAACAAAAAAAAAATAAAACAAATAGAGAAAATATAAAATGAAAGATAAGAAGGGGTTGGTTATTGGTAAAGGATAAAAGTCGAATAAAAAGCGAAGCTTCTACTCGGGGACACGACACACGTCGCGTCTACTAAGGATCGTTCGCGACTACTCGCGGTGACGGCGTGTGTCAAAGATTCCAAGAAGGAGGTTCACGCTTCGCGATTTCCCCGTCGACAAGGACGCGCCCTCTGGCCGCGCGCATATTTTAGCCGGACACAGAAATGAATTTAAGGTGATCGGCTCGCGCGGCCTCGCGCTTCACGACTACTGCACCCTCGCGAGACGCGTCTCTGCACTTCCCCCCACCACCTACACCTCCTACAACGAACCAACCATCATCCACCACTCCTCCTCCTCCTCCACTACTCTTTCATCCCCACTCTTATTCGACCTTCTTAAACGCGCGTCCTTCTCGACTCCTTCGATCTTTAAACGCTTTACGCGCGTCTTATATTCCATTGTATTTTTTTTTTTTTTCATCGATGTCTCTATCAAGTATTCGTCAAAAATTTTTTCATTCTTTTTTTTTTTTWTGTTACTTCTTTTTATATTCGAATTCTTTTTTTTTTTTTTTTATAATTTCTCTTCACGCGTAAGATCATTTCTATTGTTGTTGTTCTTGTTTTTAAACGCGATGATAAATTGTATTACGAAGGATATTAATCTTTTTTTTTGTATTACAATTTATATACTTTCTCTCTCAATTTTCATCGTATATTTAATTTGTTTTATTAATTAAATGAAGTTGTCATATTATCCAAAATAATGTTATCATGCCAGACTGTCAGTTAATCTCATAATGTTAAGGGTTAATATTGTTATCTATTTAATATCAGAATCCAAGTAATATATGTAGCTACTTTTTCGTTCTTTACAATTTTGGTTTTTTTTCTCTCGTATTATATCTCTCGAAAAAGAATGTTAGGTCTTTTGTCGAATGACATTTGACATTTCTGAAAAGACGGGATAAGAAAGAAATGGTATAAAGTACCAAAGTACCGGACGTTCATTAAGGCATATTCTTTCGTTCTTTTTTCATATTTATTTAATGACGACTATTATTTTGTACATTTATTTCGTATTAAATTCTTAGTACGAAATAAATATTCAATGAATTCGTTTATTATTTCTAATTTTGTAAGATAGATCGATTTCCACGATACATACGTACATATATAAAATAACGTCAATCTCGATAATACTTAATGATAGAACGTAATTGAACGATTGAAGTGGTCGTTATACTAGCTAAAGCACAGTTCGTTGTAGCTCGATTAGTTTGGCACACGCGATTGAGTAGCACACATAGAAGTACTTCTCCAGTTATTGGTCAACCAGTAAAGAGGAGCTATACTTGGTGACACCTAACAACCTTCTACAATTCAAAAGTAGAAAGGGTAACCGCACGAAAATATCTGTTTCGTGAAATTTTAATGCTTATCGAGCGACATTCAACTAGATATTTAAACGTGATAGGCAACGATATGCCTAAATACAAGAATATTATATCCGATGATTTATTTTTATATAAATGAAGATAATAGCGAATTAATAAAGATTGCCTATATTAATTTCAACGAAAGAAATCTTTTTTACTATTTCAATGTGTATCATTCCTTTATATTTGATCGTACTAATTATGTTAGGCGTATATCATTGCAAAAAAAAAGAAAAGTTCATGTAAAGAATAAATTTTTTTTTTCTTTTCAATAAGAAAAGAAAAATAAGAGAAGGAAGATGGTGAACGGATGTTCGTTGTTAAACACAAACAAAAGAGGTAGACATTTTCTTCGTTGATTTTTAGAGAAATTAGTCTATATGAATGCTTTAAGTGGTACTGGGCGCACTCGGGGTCAGCCACGAACATACACAAAAGACCGAGAGAGAGAGAGAGAGAGAGAGGGAGAACGAGGGTTCTCTCCCACCCCCGTGTGCGAGCATCGCGCAGTGACATTGCTGCAGCTGGAAACTCCGAATTCGTTCCTTCCTCCTAGCCCCGAAACGAGGTGCAAGGTGCACTTCGTTGAAGAGGGAGAGGAGGAAGTGGGGAAGAAGAAGAAAGGGTTGGTTGTGGAAAGGCCTGGGTTGCGCAAGCGCTTCGAGTCTCTAATCAGCGAGCCAACTGGGCCAGGATGCGAGCAAAGCAAAATCAGCGTGTCTTGCGAATCATCTCGATCGAGCTTGCCCGAAAATATCGAAGCCCACTTCTTCCAAGATAACGCGACTTTTTATCTTTGTTTTTTGTTTTTTTTTTTCATATATATCCCACTCAAAGAAACATGAAACATCGTTAGGTAGATCAATGTTATAATTTAATATGGCATTGTTATATTTGTTCTAATAAGTAAGAAAAAAAAATCATATGAAATAATTTCTGATATCTCAAATTCTTTCGTTCAATGATCGTTTATGCAAGAATTTGTGCATAACAAAAATTAAAGAGCCTCGTCGTTTTCTACATTATAATTTTTACTAATTTGTCATTCAGAGCTAGTCATATTGTGTGACTCAATCGGATACGTAATATTCTGTTTTTATCTCTAAAACATGAAACCAAGAATAAGATAAGAACACTGTATCATAAAGTAAAAAAGTCATTTATTATCTTTAAAGATGTTCTATTAATATCAGAAAAAGATTTTCCAGTATAAGAAATAAGTTATATTATTCGCTTTTGATTTATATAATGTTTTGCATGTTAGAAAATCATTAGCGACAGGCAACTTATTGTAAGCTATTTATTATTTGTTTACGTTTTATTTGTACTATTTCTAGACAATAGGTTTTAAGAGTAGAATTTAACACAGTAAATGGAATTGAAATGAGTGTTTTATTGGTCTTCCTAGAGATGTTATAATAAATCAATTTGTAAAGTGTCTAGAGATAAAATGATGATAAAATAAAGATATCCAAGAAAGAAGATACAAACCTTTCTTTCTAAACAGAGGACGATACTGCTTAAACCCAATCTCAGCAAGCCATTGATCTGCTTCTGTGAGATCTCCGTTGCTTCCATTTCCAGCGGCTAGCATCAGAAGTTTGCCCAGTGAGAGGATCATGGAAAGGGCAAGAAATACCCCCGACAATACTGTCGACCATCGTGCCATGGCATGAAGAGTGCATCTTTACAAGTAAATCCTACAGATTAAAAATTGTACATATTGCTTGATTGAAACTGGTTTATATGTAATACTATAACATCCTTTTGCGAAAAATTATTCTCAAAAAGTAAACCGAAGAAAATTTGCTCATTGATTTATGCAATGTATATAGAAAAATATGACATATCTGGACACAAGTTTAATATACATATATATACATATGAACATATATGTATAATTTTATCGATTATGCTAAAATCCCGGTAATTGACCGATCGTCAACAGGTCATGTGTCAAAAATCGTAGGTTATGTTTGATATGGTGTTTGTAAACAAAGTACAGTTACTTCATTAAAACGTCGAAAAATGAATTTTAATCAACTCACCACATTTTTATGTAACTTGTCAACGTTACGCACAACGCAATAGACAGATCCTTACTCGTGCTCTTTTAAAAACTTACGACGCATGAAGTGAAGAATAGAACGAATATTATATCTCTCTGTATATCTGTAGATGGAGCGATAGGTGGGAGGGCGCTTACAACGGTGTTAAACTCGAGAAACACGTAAGAATTCATTTTATATGATTCGAAAAATACATTCAAGTTAAACTGTTTCAAATAAATTATTTCAAACTAAGCATTTCGACGTATCATGTTATAAAAATCTTGTTATGATTAATTATTCACATTTTTTGTTTACGAATTTGATTTCGATAATTATGGTCATAATTTTGAATGAGTCAATCAGATCCAGGAATATTAAAAATGAAGGATTTATGCACAAGTGTTAAAAAAGAATTTTTTTACGAGCAATTTAAAACGATATCACGAGAAGAAGAAGTTAGACAATTAAGCAGTATAAACGTAGGCGAAGTATTAATCAAATTCAATGAAGTATGGTAATTTTTTGATGACCTTAGATCATGAACTATTATTTAATATTGGATTTTGTAAATTACTTCGAAGGACTTGATATATGACAATATAAGAATAGAATGATATCTAAAAAGATTTCTTATATTTTTAAAAGTTTCTACACAAAAGATGTTTATTACAGTAATTTATTTTAATCTTTGTTCATGCAAAGAACACAGAAGTACATAGAGGCTCACGAGTCCACTTTTTTTCTAACCAGATTAATCTTGGTTATTAACCTGACCACCAGAAGGCGATAGTAGGTACTTAACGCGATGACGATATACACACACAATCCTATTAAAGGATAAAAACTAATTATATAAAAATAATAAAAATGATGAAATCAGAACGTTACAATTTTAAAATATATTGAATAGATGCATTATTCCCTTTATAAAAATGAGCAACATTAGGAAGGGTATATAAACAACTTTCGATAGAAAAACTTTTTTATGTGACAACGTATCACTCTAACAGGAGATTTCGAAGAGGATGGTACATAGATCATACATTTCAAACTTTTAAACAATAATCAACATTTCTATCGATTATTTAACTGTTATTTTATTACTCTAATAAACTTTCTTTATATTTCAGATTGTTTAAACATATATGGATTAACATAAGCATTACATACTTATTAACATTCTTTAAATATTAAATGATTTCGATATGATACTTTTTTCGATGAAAATTTCCCCCTCCAAAGTCAGCACTGCACARAAMCGTTAAACAAAATTTACATTTATTTAAACAATTGCATGAATATTAAAAAATGTAAAATCAGAACGTTATAATCTTAATTTCTATTTAATTCAATTAATATTTTCGTTATACACACATGCGCAACT
>NW_014569736.1:0-19476 GCF_001313835.1 Polistes canadensis
TTTTTTTTTTTTTTTCTTTCTTTCTTTAATTTATTCGATATTTTTACACACGATCTGTTTAACGAGATTTCGTATAAAAGAATATTGAGAAAGAAAAAGATACAAAAGAAAACCAATTAACCAACCAACCAACCAAACGAGATCGATGGTGACTTCGCGTTTTATTTTCAACCCTTGTATTTTTTGGCACGTTTTCCAGGATTCGCGTTCAAGGAATGAATAGCTAGAAAAATAAAACTCCGTGTCGCTAATCTTAGAGAGTATTGGGTTGGGATATCGGATAAAGGAAAAGAAGTTGCGGTTCCTGCCCGTTGGTTAACTCAAACCAACCTTCGGGAAGATTAATGATCTCTTTATCCACACACACATTCAACGGAGCTGAAGAAAAGCACACCAGGCTCTTCTCGTTCATTCTTCTTACTTTTTGCCTCGTTTAATAACGTTAAATACTGACTAACTTTTCCTAGACCATTCCGAGTTTTTTTATTTATTTATTTTGCCTATTTTTATTTAATTTTATTTTTCAAGTTGACACAAATTTAATAGGATAAAATTAGTCAGGCAGCTTTGGTGTATTGTTCACGAGTATCATATATGTGAAAAATCAGTTTGTTCTTTGATTGGTATTTAGTTAACGAATACTATTTGCCCCGTGTTTCTCACAAATAAATTTATTTTTATTTTATTTAGCATCCCTTAGATTTTGTGTTTAAAATATATCGTTTTTAGTAGTAGGTACGTGTAAAATTATAGCAAACGAGGTGTCATGAAAACTCTTTCTCTATAACAAGATTAATGGCTATGCGGTTTCGTTTCGGTCGCCAGTGAAAGGTCAATCCCCATAATAACGAGTTTCTCGAACAATGTTACCCCGTTTCCTGTCGCTTGATTCTGACCGGTATACCTTTTCCGTGAACGATACTCTTTGTTTAACTCTTTCGTTTAACGTAACGATCCGTATAAGAATCGTCTATGAAAAATCTCATACATATATGCAGCAACACGAAATTTATATCAAATAATAAAATGTAATTTCTTTGTTTTTGTGTGTGATGTAATTTTTTCATTGTATTTAATTAATATTATTTTGAGATTAATCAATCCGATTAATACAATTGATCATAAATTATTTCATATCTTCTTTAAATTTTATTCAACGTTACGCGGTTTATCTTTTTCATTAAAAGATAGAAAATATTGTACGTGGTTTTATATACAAACGATTCCTCTTTATTCCAATTTGAGATATCACTCGGGGCGATTTATATAAATTGAAAGAAATGTTTTTCATCTATACTTTTCCTTTTTCACCTCTATCCGCAATTTGTCTTTCCGTTTTTTTTTTTTACTGCTTTTCTTTTCCACCGTTCTTATCTTTCATCTGAAAATTGTTTTTCGCTACCTCCCCGATACGGTTGGGGGTTGGGAGTTGGTGGTGGTTGCAAAGGAAAGTAGATTCGCTGAAATTTGTTAGAATGTCTTAAAATTGAACAAATTTCGATTGATTCTTCTGACACACGCGTCTCGAATTGACGTATTAAACAAAAATATTAAAAATAATTTCGTTTAATTGAATTATCTGATATAATAAAGAAGATTTTTCTGTATTTTCTAATACTATTGTTTTATCTTTTCGTTCATTTCATTTTCTCTTTAACATTGTTGCTTATTTTTTTTGTTTTGTTGGATTCGTACAAGAAATAACAACATACGAATGTCCTGTATTCGACGAAGAAAATACTCCAACCAACCCCTTTTTTCTATATAACAGTACTCCATTTTATTTGAACTTAAAACACTAGGAAGAATAAGCCAATTTATAAATTGAAAAAGGGGAAACGATTCCAACTGTGTTGTTGTATTCTCAGTTTCACAGTTGTTCTTTCATTTATTCGATGGTAACGTTATTCTTTAGTTTACTTTTGTCATTTCATTGAAGGTACAACATTCGTTGAAATGTTTCTTATCTAAATATGAAAATTCGAAGGAATCAGTACAAGGATCTCATGAATATTTGTATATTAAAATAATTATCATAAATTAATCGGTATTTTCAATGTTATTATGTTTTTCAATAAACTTTTAATAATCAACTACGCATATACTCCCATTTTACAAATATCTGCTGTAACAATCGATAAAATTATTACATTAATTGCCAATATTATAATGTTTAATAATGTAAAATGTTATTTAACAAATTTGCAATAGAATAGTCTCAAATTGAATACGATATATGTGCAGTTAAAATGAATAAACAATTTGATCAATTTGATTTGATTTATTTTCGGTCATCATTTGATTGAAATATTGATAGAATAACTTTTTGGACAAAAAAAAAATGATGAGAGTGAATTTTTACGATGTGCGTGCACATCGTCGACACAAAATTAACAGGATGAAATATAGAAGACACACATACATGAAATATATTAATTATTATTATTAGATTAATTAATTATACTCTTTTTTGTTTTGTTATATATACGCCAAAGAAGTATATACAATTTCTTACGTGCATACATAAGTACACACACCCGTGTTTTTTTTTTTTTTTTTATTTTTATTAATTATACCAATCTTACGCTTTTTATATTTCACATACACCTTTCGATAAGTTCCATTAAATTGTATAGATGAGAAGTTTGTATCAGTCTGCATAGCTTTATAGATCCAACACGTTTCAATGAGTTCTATCAACATGCAATATCTGTAGCTGTAATTTATATGCACTTCGTACTCGGTTTGATACAACGGAAGAAAAAATGACTTACGTTAGCGCATGCTCACATAGTATATATATATAAGCATGCAGAAGTCGAGTTCTCAACAGAATCATAATGCGAGACACGCGATGATAATAATTAAGTATCCGAGAGACCACGGGGAAACGAGAAAACTTTATCGCGAATAATTTCAAGTATAATTTCACGTAGAATTGTTGGATCGGCATGACACGATTAAAAGTAAGGAAGAAAAGAAAAGAAATTTCCTTTGCAACGTATAACAATCATTTATAAAATCTATTTACAAAATGTGTGTAAAAAGTTTATTCTAATGAAAGTTTAAGATAATTTTGAATTTCGTTGAAACACAAAAAAAAGAACAACAATATCGATACTCGAAAAAGTAACAGGATGGTAAACCTTAACATCAGTGGTTTCTGGATTGTATGGTATGCTGTAATATCGAACCCTTGGTAGGTTGTTCAATTATGTGAAGGATCCCGTTCAATGGCAGGCCATCTTGACTGCAGCTTGTTAAACAATCGATCGTTTATATTTACCTGCAGCAACATCGATCGGTCAGGTATGACCCAGTATACGACAACTCGACACTAACTGCGTGCTGTTTTGTTCGACGATGCCACGAAGGTACCTATCTAACTTGCTATTCACGCACGAACTTTGCTTCGAGCAAAGCACTTACACACGTGAAATATTGCATCGAGTTCTCGTACACTTCCTTCTTCTTATTCTTTTTCTTTTTCTTTTTCTTATTCTTTCAAGACGGAAGTATTTATTCTTTAAGTAACCAATACTTGCTTGAATAAATATTTCGATTAATTCATCATTTATATTTTTATATTCATAACATTATCACAGAAAATTGTACATTCCGAATCAGAACAAAATTTGGCATTTATATTTGATTATTATAATATTATATATATATATATATATATTATATAGATTATAAATTTATATATAATATATATTTAATAGTAAAAAATTAAGCACACATATGTTATAATCAATATAATCATTTATTATATTCGAGTTAAAAATATTATTTGTTAACCATATTGTGATTATTCTAATCGTCGAATCTATATTTTCTTTTTTTAATCGTACTATTTTCGTAACGCAGTTTGATTTTTAATTCACCGTTAGAGTAACATTCGCGACGTTTGAAGATTTGTCACATATTTGACGTTACTTCGTTTTACCGTGATATAAACGGATTGGCTGAAGAGGAAAAAAGGGATTTTCCCTCTGTGAGAGATAGGTCAACAAAACGTTACACGAGTCACGTGGCAGGGTTGTTCTCGGACGGGTGATTGAAAACGATTTAACGAGGACGCGTCCGTCTACTACAAATCGGATTTGAACGAGTATTTGTAAAGTGTCTATAACAAACCGGAGAAATTGGTTACAAATAACGAGCAACGTATAAAGGTAATTTCGTTTTATTCGACACAAAACATGTTTCTTCGATAATCGATCGGGTGTTTGTCATTTAAATGAAACATAGAGTCCCCTACCCCTACCCCCATCCCCAATCACCATACCTCCACCCCCACACCATGCACGATTGTGTTTTATCCTTTTTCGTTTTAAGGGGGTTACTTTGTAAATAACAAAAAAGTGCAATGTCAACTCCAATCGTTTATAAATGTTACTTGATTCGACGAAGTGCATGTTCTTTCTTTCTTTTTTTAATAAAAATCTAACAGAGTAACACGACGTTCTCGTTATATTTCATTTTTAAATATAATTTCATATTATTTTTGATAATTAATCTTTCTTTTTAATAGTAAAGGCAAAGAAACATTAATTAATTTGTTAAATAATTCTATACTCTATAAATTATATATATTTCTTTTTAATTATCTTGTGTTATTTCGTTTTTAAATAATTAATCTTCTTTAATATAGTAAAGTCATATATAGGAAAGTAAATAAATTTATTAATAATTCTCTACTATTTAAATAATCAATATATTTCAGTTAAACAATTTTTTAAATCGAAATATTCTCGTGCGATATTTCATAGGAGAGATAAGCCAATCGATGTTCATAACATTGGTCGGAGTAGTACATGTGAAAACTCTCGAATAATTCATGATCATGGTTGAAAGTATAGAAGTACGATGGTATTGAAGTATAGTGATCATCTTTGAATGTAGACACGACGATGAATAGGATTAATGTTTAAAGATCTATTTCAAAATCGTGTCTTAAATCAACAACAAAATCTTTTGCAAATAAACCTTTAACATTTATAATAATCAAAAGGAAAGATAAAATAAAATAAAAAAAAAAGAAACCAATCTAGATCATCCGATTAATCATTTCTCTCCTCAAAAATTTTTTTTTTTTTATAATTATAATTATAAAAAAAAAAAAATTTTTGAGGAGAGAAATGATTAATCGGATGATCTAGATTGGTTTCTTTTTTTTTTATTTTATTTTATCTTTCCTTTTGATTATTATAAATGTTAAAGGTTTATTTGCAAAAGATTTTGTTGTTGATTTAAGACACGATTTTGAAATAGATCTTTAAACATTAATCCTATTCATCGTCGTGTCTACATTCAAAGATGATCACTATACTTCAATACCATCGTACTTCTATACTTTCAACCATGATCATGAATTATTCGAGAGTTTTCACATGTACTACTCCGACCAATGTTATGAACATCGATTGGCTTATCTCTCCTATGAAATATCGCACGAGAATATTTCGATTTAAAAAATTGTTTAACTGAAATATATTGATTATTTAAATAGTAGAGAATTATTAATAAATTTATTTACTTTCCTATATATGACTTTACTATATTAAAGAAGATTAATTATTTAAAAACGAAATAACACAAGATAATTAAAAAGAAATATATATAATTTATAGAGTATAGAATTATTTAACAAATTAATTAATGTTTCTTTGCCTTTACTATTAAAAAGAAAGATTAATTATCAAAAATAATATGAAATTATATTTAAAAATGAAATATAACGAGAACGTCGTGTTACTCTGTTAGATTTTTATTAAAAAAAGAAAGAAAGAACATGCACTTCGTCGAATCAAGTAACATTTATAAACGATTGGAGTTGACATTGCACTTTTTTGTTATTTACAAAGTAACCCCCTTAAAACGAAAAAGGATAAAACACAATCGTGCATGGTGTGGGGGTGGAGGTATGGTGATTGGGGATGGGGGTAGGGGTAGGGGACTCTATGTTTCATTTAAATGACAAACACCCGATCGATTATCGAAGAAACATGTTTTGTGTCGAATAAAACGAAATTACCTTTATACGTTGCTCGTTATTTGTAACCAATTTCTCCGGTTTGTTATAGACACTTTACAAATACTCGTTCAAATCCGATTTGTAGTAGACGGACGCGTCCTCGTTAAATCGTTTTCAATCACCCGTCCGAGAACAACCCTGCCACGTGACTCGTGTAACGTTTTGTTGACCTATCTCTCACAGAGGGAAAATCCCTTTTTTCCTCTTCAGCCAATCCGTTTATATCACGGTAAAACGAAGTAACGTCAAATATGTGACAAATCTTCAAACGTCGCGAATGTTACTCTAACGGTGAATTAAAAATCAAACTGCGTTACGAAAATAGTACGATTAAAAAAAGAAAATATAGATTCGACGATTAGAATAATCACAATATGGTTAACAAATAATATTTTTAACTCGAATATAATAAATGATTATATTGATTATAACATATGTGTGCTTAATTTTTTACTATTAAATATATATTATATATAAATTTATAATCTATATAATATATATATATATATATATAATATTATAATAATCAAATATAAATGCCAAATTTTGTTCTGATTCGGAATGTACAATTTTCTGTGATAATGTTATGAATATAAAAATATAAATGATGAATTAATCGAAATATTTATTCAAGCAAGTATTGGTTACTTAAAGAATAAATACTTCCGTCTTGAAAGAATAAGAAAAAGAAAAAGAAAAAGAATAAGAAGAAGGAAGTGTACGAGAACTCGATGCAATATTTCACGTGTGTAAGTGCTTTGCTCGAAGCAAAGTTCGTGCGTGAATAGCAAGTTAGATAGGTACCTTCGTGGCATCGTCGAACAAAACAGCACGCAGTTAGTGTCGAGTTGTCGTATACTGGGTCATACCTGACCGATCGATGTTGCTGCAGGTAAATATAAACGATCGATTGTTTAACAAGCTGCAGTCAAGATGGCCTGCCATTGAACGGGATCCTTCACATAATTGAACAACCTACCAAGGGTTCGATATTACAGCATACCATACAATCCAGAAACCACTGATGTTAAGGTTTACCATCCTGTTACTTTTTCGAGTATCGATATTGTTGTTCTTTTTTTTGTGTTTCAACGAAATTCAAAATTATCTTAAACTTTCATTAGAATAAACTTTTTACACACATTTTGTAAATAGATTTTATAAATGATTGTTATACGTTGCAAAGGAAATTTCTTTTCTTTTCTTCCTTACTTTTAATCGTGTCATGCCGATCCAACAATTCTACGTGAAATTATACTTGAAATTATTCGCGATAAAGTTTTCTCGTTTCCCCGTGGTCTCTCGGATACTTAATTATTATCATCGCGTGTCTCGCATTATGATTCTGTTGAGAACTCGACTTCTGCATGCTTATATATATATACTATGTGAGCATGCGCTAACGTAAGTCATTTTTTCTTCCGTTGTATCAAACCGAGTACGAAGTGCATATAAATTACAGCTACAGATATTGCATGTTGATAGAACTCATTGAAACGTGTTGGATCTATAAAGCTATGCAGACTGATACAAACTTCTCATCTATACAATTTAATGGAACTTATCGAAAGGTGTATGTGAAATATAAAAAGCGTAAGATTGGTATAATTAATAAAAATAAAAAAAAAAAAAAAAACACGGGTGTGTGTACTTATGTATGCACGTAAGAAATTGTATATACTTCTTTGGCGTATATATAACAAAACAAAAAAGAGTATAATTAATTAATCTAATAATAATAATTAATATATTTCATGTATGTGTGTCTTCTATATTTCATCCTGTTAATTTTGTGTCGACGATGTGCACGCACATCGTAAAAATTCACTCTCATCATTTTTTTTTTGTCCAAAAAGTTATTCTATCAATATTTCAATCAAATGATGACCGAAAATAAATCAAATCAAATTGATCAAATTGTTTATTCATTTTAACTGCACATATATCGTATTCAATTTGAGACTATTCTATTGCAAATTTGTTAAATAACATTTTACATTATTAAACATTATAATATTGGCAATTAATGTAATAATTTTATCGATTGTTACAGCAGATATTTGTAAAATGGGAGTATATGCGTAGTTGATTATTAAAAGTTTATTGAAAAACATAATAACATTGAAAATACCGATTAATTTATGATAATTATTTTAATATACAAATATTCATGAGATCCTTGTACTGATTCCTTCGAATTTTCATATTTAGATAAGAAACATTTCAACGAATGTTGTACCTTCAATGAAATGACAAAAGTAAACTAAAGAATAACGTTACCATCGAATAAATGAAAGAACAACTGTGAAACTGAGAATACAACAACACAGTTGGAATCGTTTCCCCTTTTTCAATTTATAAATTGGCTTATTCTTCCTAGTGTTTTAAGTTCAAATAAAATGGAGTACTGTTATATAGAAAAAAGGGGTTGGTTGGAGTATTTTCTTCGTCGAATACAGGACATTCGTATGTTGTTATTTCTTGTACGAATCCAACAAAACAAAAAAAATAAGCAACAATGTTAAAGAGAAAATGAAATGAACGAAAAGATAAAACAATAGTATTAGAAAATACAGAAAAATCTTCTTTATTATATCAGATAATTCAATTAAACGAAATTATTTTTAATATTTTTGTTTAATACGTCAATTCGAGACGCGTGTGTCAGAAGAATCAATCGAAATTTGTTCAATTTTAAGACATTCTAACAAATTTCAGCGAATCTACTTTCCTTTGCAACCACCACCAACTCCCAACCCCCAACCGTATCGGGGAGGTAGCGAAAAACAATTTTCAGATGAAAGATAAGAACGGTGGAAAAGAAAAGCAGTAAAAAAAAAAAACGGAAAGACAAATTGCGGATAGAGGTGAAAAAGGAAAAGTATAGATGAAAAACATTTCTTTCAATTTATATAAATCGCCCCGAGTGATATCTCAAATTGGAATAAAGAGGAATCGTTTGTATATAAAACCACGTACAATATTTTCTATCTTTTAATGAAAAAGATAAACCGCGTAACGTTGAATAAAATTTAAAGAAGATATGAAATAATTTATGATCAATTGTATTAATCGGATTGATTAATCTCAAAATAATATTAATTAAATACAATGAAAAAATTACATCACACACAAAAACAAAGAAATTACATTTTATTATTTGATATAAATTTCGTGTTGCTGCATATATGTATGAGATTTTTCATAGACGATTCTTATACGGATCGTTACGTTAAACGAAAGAGTTAAACAAAGAGTATCGTTCACGGAAAAGGTATACCGGTCAGAATCAAGCGACAGGAAACGGGGTAACATTGTTCGAGAAACTCGTTATTATGGGGATTGACCTTTCACTGGCGACCGAAACGAAACCGCATAGCCATTAATCTTGTTATAGAGAAAGAGTTTTCATGACACCTCGTTTGCTATAATTTTACACGTACCTACTACTAAAAACGATATATTTTAAACACAAAATCTAAGGGATGCTAAATAAAATAAAAATAAATTTATTTGTGAGAAACACGGGGCAAATAGTATTCGTTAACTAAATACCAATCAAAGAACAAACTGATTTTTCACATATATGATACTCGTGAACAATACACCAAAGCTGCCTGACTAATTTTATCCTATTAAATTTGTGTCAACTTGAAAAATAAAATTAAATAAAAATAGGCAAAATAAATAAATAAAAAAACTCGGAATGGTCTAGGAAAAGTTAGTCAGTATTTAACGTTATTAAACGAGGCAAAAAGTAAGAAGAATGAACGAGAAGAGCCTGGTGTGCTTTTCTTCAGCTCCGTTGAATGTGTGTGTGGATAAAGAGATCATTAATCTTCCCGAAGGTTGGTTTGAGTTAACCAACGGGCAGGAACCGCAACTTCTTTTCCTTTATCCGATATCCCAACCCAATACTCTCTAAGATTAGCGACACGGAGTTTTATTTTTCTAGCTATTCATTCCTTGAACGCGAATCCTGGAAAACGTGCCAAAAAATACAAGGGTTGAAAATAAAACGCGAAGTCACCATCGATCTCGTTTGGTTGGTTGGTTGGTTAATTGGTTTTCTTTTGTATCTTTTTCTTTCTCAATATTCTTTTATACGAAATCTCGTTAAACAGATCGTGTGTAAAAATATCGAATAAATTAAAGAAAGAAAGAAAAAAAAAAAAAAAAGAGAAGTTAGGAAAAAAAAGCATAGAAGTAACAACACACGATGGCGGAATACTCTTATCGTTGTTCATGCTCGCGTATTTAATATGCGTTCCTTTAGAAACGTTATAATAGCAAGCATCCAATCCGCAAATCAGGCACGCCCCAACGTACTGAAACGCACATGCACTTTATCAAGATCTTTTACAGTAATTGCATCGTACTAATATATCATCTGTTACATCTTGTCCCGATTTTTCCATAATGTTTTTTCTTCCATTCTCCCGTTCCTACTAAGGAAACTCTAGAATAATTAGTAATTGCGTGTTTATTTATAAAGAAAAAAAGAAAGAACTAATAATAAAGGAGCAAGAATAAAAGTTGAAAAAAAACAGTTTTGGATTTGGTAGGGAGAAAAAAAAAAAGATGCATGTCTGAGGTCTGGTAAGAATGACGTTATATATGTAGGTCAAAGAATGAGTTCAACGCAACCGGAAAGGTTCACGTATATGCTCAACTCACCACGTTGCCCAAGTGACGTCACGTAACACTATTCTCAGTGACGTTACTGCATTACCTGGTCTAAGAATAGAACTCTCGTGTTATATATATATATATATATATATCGAGAAGGAAAGTGTACTACTATCATTGATTCAATGCAATTGGTTCTTACTTTATACCCTTTTTCCGATGATTAAGTAATGCTTGTCCCAAAAGCATGATTAATTATTTCACAGAAATGCTAGGATATTCAATGAACCATCAAATTCGATCGATATGGATGGTATGCACAGGGAAATGCAGTAATACACTTCGAAAATGAACTGAAATTTTCTAAAATTCTATTACTTACAATCGTAACATTGATAAAGTCAGATTTTTGTCTTAAAAGCATGATTAATTATTTCACAGAAATGCTAGAATATTCATTGAACCATTCAATTCGATCGATATGGATGGTATGCACAGAGAAATGCAATTACACGTTTCGAAAATGAACTGAAATTTTCTACAATTTTATTACTTACAATCATAGTATCGTAGGAAATTTTCTATCAAACCCTTTAGGGTTGGTTAAGGTTCTGTACGAACAATTAACCCGTATAAAAGGGTTTGTATCGAAGATATAACGTTTACTATTGGCGTGAAAATTTATTGAATTCGCAATAATAAAAAGATGGAAACAAAAAACACTTTATATGTATTGCTCTAACGACTGTGAATCTATTTTTTTTTTTTTTTCTATTTGTTACAGAGTTCGCGTCGAGTATTACGTTAACGAGAATACCTTCAAGGAACGGCTTCAGTTATATTTCATCAAGAACCAACGATCGAGTGAGTTAATCCATTCTACGATTCCATTTCTAATTGCTAGCTACACTTTTTTCAACCCTCCTACGCACGCATTTACAGAAATATTAGCGTTGATTTGTGAAATCTATTAATTCGTTAAATAATTAACTATTAAATGTATTCATTTGTAATCATATCAGATCAATATACTACTTTCAATAATCGTTAATTCGTAAAATTATTAACTATTACATTTATTTAAAATCACACATCTCTCTCAAATCAATATTATTTTCTATTAAAAATAAGATAATAAATATAATATTACGTTTATACAATCTTATATATATATATATATATATATATATATATAAGTAGAATGCATTAGAGTATTAAAATAATTCTTAATTAATCAATAGAGAGAAGTGTCTATAATGTTATTTAAAAGCTCAGAGTATAAGTTTCGTGTACCGTCTTCCTCGAAATCCATCGTTGAACTATATCAATATTTTTAATAAATCAATTCATTAATTATTAATCCCGAGAAAAAAAAAGGAAATTTCGTATGAGTGCATAAATGTAAGTATTATAAATGCATATAATACGATGATAGTGGTTAGAAAGTTAATTAGACTATCGGATCCATTGTAAGGATTTACCAATGATCTATTAATATAAATTCTAATCGGATTTATTCGAATAACGTAAAGGGTACCAAACCATTTCGTATGTATTGAACTATCAGAGAAATTCACTCGGTCGTAATAACGGGAACGTCAATGGCCACGAATTTCAGGCCTAAATTCTGCCTACTAGATGCTTTTAGTATTTCGACGATATTACCTATCTGTTATCAACGTTTCACAATCGTAAAGCATAGAAATCGTCATCGTATTCGCATTAACCTTACCGCAACGAATAGTCATCGCATAGGTCGTGACCACGCCGATATAAAAGCTCGTAAAATACTTGATTACGCGAAATTTGATCGAGAATAAAGATAATCGGAGAATAATTTAGTTTAATACTTGTTTGATACTCAGAAGGTTTTTAAAAGTATCTGTCATTTCAACTCAATAATACCTTTGCATGTATTATATACTTTATTTCGATTGTTTCTTCCCCTATTTCGTGACAATAAAGTAAAACCCTTCGTGTTCAAGATCTTATTATTTTCTGTTTTTTATTTATATTTTTATATCAACTAATAAATTATACTATTATTATTTTGTTTCTATATAGGGATGAAATATTGATTAGATTACGCGCGACGTGTTTCTAGAATTTATCGAAAGCAACATAAATTTAGTATTATTTTAATACACCAATTTAATATGTTTTCAATATCATACGTCAAATCTAGCAATGGGATTAACATTGAACACCGTTTTATTTTTAAATATTTGAAAAATGTAATATCTTTTGTGTCGATATAATTGACAAGACTGTATTATAACGTTTGTTTGTTAGTTTGTTTGTTTCTATCGATGCGTGTCGATTAATTTTACTAAGTTATTCAATATTTAAACGCGTACAACTTTGCGTGCCACTTAAACGATTAATCAAATATTCATAGAATGTTATTTCGAATAATTTTCCCACCCCCTTCTTCTCTCTCTCTCTCTCTCTCTCTCTTTATCTTTTTCTTTTTCCTGACAACAAATAAATATGATTAATCTCGTAATGGTTCGTACTATAATGTTCAATTTTCCCCGTTTATTTTATAACGAATCTTTGTAATCTAACACAGATCACCATCAGCTATGACACTTTTTTTTTTTTTTTTTTTTCTTTTTGCGATGACACGTTGGACTATAATTCTAATATTGCACGTCGCGTTTGCCAACGGACAGATTCTATTATCGTAGATTTTTCATACGCGATATATTTCACAACGAACAAAATATTTTGACAACTAATAACTATACATTTGTATTATAGCTACAGGTATATGTACAACAGGTTAGGTGCATAAAAAAAAAGAAAAAAGAAATAAAAGAGATACTAATTAGTTTCGTTCAATCGTGACGTATTGAGTCGCGGGGAAATAAAAAACAAAAAAAAAAAAACAGAGAAAAAAAGCACATTTTGCTCGACGATACATTTCTCTTTTATGGGGGGTGGGAGAGTGAGGAATATAAAGGTGGAAGGGAAAATAAATAATTATTATTTCGAAACGCGGGTAACGCACATTTAACGAGCTCGTCATTCGTAAATATGAAATTCGATAAAATATATTTTCTAATGACAGATGATCTCTCTCTTTCGAAAACGATGTTATTATTTTACTTTTATATAATACGCGCGATACTTTTTATTATTATTATTATTATTATTACATTTGTTTCTATCGTTAAATATTTATTCGAGATTTTTGTTCTTGTTTTTCGTTCATTCGTTCGTTCGTTCGTTCGTTTGTTTGTCAAAAGATTGAAGTGTCATGATGGTTGGCAATAGTCTGTGCTAGACGATTTACTATTTCAAAAGGTGCTTGCAAGTGGCAGCAGCCAATAGCAGATATCACAAGGAAGTTGTTTTCTCGCACCTTGCAAGGGCCAATACAACCTATCCATACCTTTACCTACGCGTTACAGAAACGCAATATTGATTTCAATCGATATTCCTGCCAATCTTAGTTTTCTTTCGAACTTCCATTTCGCTTAACCTACCCCATCACCACCACCAACCACCCCCATTCCATATACGAACAAAATCTTATCTTTTCTTGTTTTTTTTTGCCTATAGAAAAATCGTTCTCCCTTAGATTGACATTGTTTACTTTGATTTATTTCAATTTCAGGTTTAAGAATACGACTGGCCAATCTTTTCTTCAAACTTCTGACATGTTTCCTTTACATATTCCGAGTTATAATCGACAACGATCCAACCTTCGCAGCATGGTGAGTTCTTATCTTTGTTTTTTTTTATATCGATGAAAAATAATTCAATCAAATTAATATCATACAAATTTGTTTGTAGAGGAAATAATTATAAGAAAAGAGAAACCCGAGTCAACCTTCCCACCCTCCCCTACTCGTTAAAATCCTTTCGGTAAAATCTCGTAGTTGAAATAGATAATAAAAAAATAAAATCGTGGAAGGGATTATTAACCAACCAAAAAAAAAAAAAAAGAAAAGAAAATAGAAAGATTTCTATTCTTTTCAAACGGGGATTTCATTAAAATACCTTAATCGGCCCTTTAGGACAATTCGGTCGGTTTCAGGAGAATCCACCTCAAACCGGTAATCTTCATTTCTCGTTTAAAAACGAAATAGCGTAACTAAAGGAAAATGTTTCCCTTTTTAACCTAGAATCATGGGGGTTGGGGGCGGGGGCAGGGGGTAGGCTATTCCTGTTCACGATCTTAACGCAATATTCATGCGCACGATTACGATACTTTGTTGCAATGCAACATCGCTGTGCAAAATAAGAGTCCGAGATAAGATTGCAGGAAACAGTAACTGCAATAGCAGTAGGAAAACGTTTTAGAATCTTATTGCTCGACCGTGTAAAAGCTCCCTTTACTTTCCCCCCATTCCCTCCTAGCCCCTATCTCAAAAGCATATTCCCCAAAGTATTTTCCATTGGTTGCTTGCTTTTTCTTCTTTTTATCAATCCTTTCTTTTTCCTTTTTCTTTTTTTTTACTTTTGTTGATTTCTTTTTTTCCACAAACCTCCCCTTCCCAACCCCCATACTAGACACTACCCATTTTACCTAAACATTTCAGTTCTTTTTGTCCTTTCAGTTACGGATGTATGCCAGGAAACAAAACGGAATTTCTGGCTTCCCAAAATTTAACCGAAGAAGAATTTCAGGAACATCCAACCATCAATTGGGATGCAATCTTATGGGTAAGAAGGCCATTGGAACTTTGGATCGTACAGGTGATCCTAGCTATGGTTTCGCTCACGGAAGCCTTGTTACTTGCTTATCTTGGCTACAAGGTACGTGTCTTTTCGTTTTATTATACCTATGCGTTTTGATATCCGTTTATGGTTTTTCTCTCTCTCTCTCTCTCTCTCTCTCTCTCTGTTTCTTTTTTTTTTTCTTCTTTATCTCTATTTCCATCGTCTTTGGCTGTTCGTCGTCGTTGCATGAAAAATCTTTCCTGTCGCTTGTTCGTACTGATAATACTACAAGAATTTGTATATTGATTTTTCTTTCTTTCTTTCTTTCTAAACAATTTTGTTTTCTGATTCGTATCACCGTAATTACATGTCGAATATTTTCCGTGCTTATTTATTCGAATCTACGTTATAATATATTCTATATGTATATATATTATAAAATTTTTTCACGATAATTTGATTATCATTCTCTTCGTAAAAAATATTTCTTTCATATTTTCTTTTATATTACGATCACGGTGTATGATATTTTAAACGCTTTGACGCTTTTTATCGATAACAATTGGCCATCGTCGTTCTGCAATTTCTCATTGTTTATTATATTTCGTATAATAATTATGATTTTCATTAAACCGAAATTATGAATTTGAGAAGATTGATTTTAAAACTCGTACAAATATATATATATTAAATATGAAATCAATTAACTTATCGACATTGGATCGTTTTTCGAAAAATATGATTATTTTAAATCATGCCGGTTGTACGAATTCGAATGGATTACAACGCAAAATCTCATTATATCGTAATTATACGAATCCAACGGATTAATCTGAATTCAACGAAGTGATTTCTGACTATTTAATCACTAGGTTAGTTTGTTGAGTTAATTGGAGCGGTTAGGTGGAAAATCAAATGAACCTATGTATGCGTGTGAGAAACAGAGAGAGAGAGAGAGTACACACATAACGGTGTTCTCGTTTCTCCGATGCTACTTACGATTCCGTTTGCGATTCGTAAGGCTTTACCTGAAACGATTCCATCCGGAAACTGTAGGTATATTCGAAATATAAGCCTGGGTTTAAAGGTAGGGAAAAAGAAAGGGTTGTTGATACTGGGGTTGATGCTAAGAGGTGATGGTGGTGGTGGTTGGTGGTTGGTGTTGAGAGGAAATTCTTAAATGGCAAAGCACGTTGGAAACGTCCGAGTCATAAATACCTTAAGTTATCTTACTGTTAATCAAGCAACACTATAACGTGTCTGACATATACTTAGTATTAAATCTACCAACACTCTTCATGTATACTTATTTCTAACGTGACCAATCAAATGATCGCTTTACAAAAAAATATATATATATATATATATATATATATATATATATTTTTATATAGAATGAAATTGTATAATCCAATTGGATAACGAACGATATATTTTTCTTTTATNTCGGAAAAAGGGTATAAAGTAAGAACCAATTGCATTGAATCAATGATAGTAGTACACTTTCCTTCTCGATATATATATATATATATATATATATATATATATTTTTATATAGAATGAAATTGTATAATCCAATTGGATAACGAACGATATATTTTTCTTTTATATCTAGATAATAAATAAATAAGTGTACATTTTGTATGCAGTTTACAAATTGCAAGATTTTTAACCAAAATTTAAAGGACGTGGTCATATTTGTTTTGTCATGGTAGATTTAATGTTTGGAAAAATTCTAATCCAATGTTATAAACTTTCGAAAGATTTTAAAGGTATGAAGATTAACTTGCCCTTGCCCTCCTCCCCAACATCCAAATATCTTCCTAATGTATATATACCTTCTTACGTATATATATATATATCTATGTATATGTATTAGTGGGCCATCGCGTGTCTCTCGCTAAACGCATTTCCACCTGTCGCTTACGATTCCCCTAAGTTTCTCATTTCGCTTGGCTTCGTTGCTCAGAGAATTCGAGTGAGACTTTACGTCTTGTAAGTGGAAACTTGCACCTCGTTAATCGAGTTAAACGCAACCAAGCGTAATGCGATTAAACGTCTTGGAAATATTTCTCGATATTCACTCGAAAACGGATAGAGGATAAGGGGAGGGGGAGAAAGGGTCGATTATATTCTCGTAGAGTCCCTTGTCCTAACACAAATCAAAATTTCTTTACGTTAGTGTATATTTTTATTCTAATAATTATTCGATTCGATGATGCATTTTGATACACATCACAAACGAAATTTATTCTCTGTATTGTATTTGATATAATGATTGATTGTTTTGAGAATTATTGTTAATGATACGTATATCGAATATTTATAAAATCATTTTTTTAATAATAGAAATATTTCAAAATTTATTATTGGTATCAATGAATTTGTTTTTATTTGTATGACATAATGAAAAATATTTGATGAAATTCATTTCTTTTCCTTTTTTTTTTTTTTTTTTTTTTAAGTGGATAGAGAGATATTCTTATTTCATTCATTTTTTTCAAACATTTAATTTATCTTACTTATTTCTCAAAACGCATAACGAATGTTAGTTTTAAATGAAATTCATCGATTCTCGCAAAGTTCAAGATTTTAAGCGTCCTACCCTGACGCATTAACTACTAGACATGGTAAACTTTCATTCTCCTGAGACTGATTCAGCTCGTTCAATATTCCTATCTTCTTCTTTTTATTCTTCTTCTTTATTTTCTTATTTGTTGAAGTTTAAACAGGCGATTCGAAAAAAAAATTAGAAGTTTAAGCTAACGCTGTTGGAATAATTTGGTGCATAATTTCTAACCAACTCGTTCTAACAAAGAAATTTCATTCTTTGTTCGTTCGATTCATATTTTCATTTTCTCGTATTTAATTAATCAACACACAATGGTTATTTAATAAAATTTAAGGAAATACATTAAACAAATTATTTTATTTGAAATGGAAAAACCTGATAATCCTTCTTGATTTTTTTTTGGTTATTGTTGTTAACAATTAAGCATACGTTCGCAATGAATTAATTGAAAATAATATTTAAGACGAAAAGAGTATTAATAAATTAAATTAAAATAATTTTTCTAAATTATATATAAATCCAATATCGATAGTATTCCAAATCTGACATGGAAGATTTGCTTTAGGAAAATCCATCATAGTTGTCTGTCTCTCGTACGAAACATGAAAGGAAGAATCTTGAACGTTTTAAAACGTTAAACCAAACTATCCAGGAAAAAGAATCGACCCATCTCGGAAGAAGGAGCTTTTGCTTTAGCTAGCTTACTTGCAAGCTTGAAAGCTTTACGATGGATAACTGAAAATCTACACCGAGGTCTTGCATATAAATGAAAATTTTACCAATGTTCAAGTACAACGTGTCGTCGAGAAACAAACCGTTTCCCCTACCCCCTCCCCCTCCTCCCACCTCCCCTCGTATATATAATAATATTTTTATTTAAATATTCTATACATTTTACGAGATTACGTAATTTAAGTAAAACCTATCGTAATTAAAATATACATATATTTTTTTATTTGTTTTGTCGTATGATAAAAAAAGAAAAGGGTGAATAGTTTTGTTAAATAGAAAAAAAGAATGTGTCCCTTAGGAGAGAACGATAATATTATATGAATTTTTATTCGCAAAGTGCAAAGTGTTCTGGATGGACAAAAAAAAAAAAAAAAAAAAAGAATTTGCGTGCAAGCGGTGTTTTCTTATTCTCGTCGAACTTATTGTTGCAGTTATAGTATCGATTATCCTTTTGAACAACAATAAAAAAAAAATTTGTTATGACTTTCGCGTTTCTAGACAACAGGGTGGCGGTATGTTTTTTGTTCTACGAAATAGCTGCGAATAAATATTACACTTTTTTTTTTTTTCCACGTTAAAAACTTCGCTTAATATAATCCCTTTAAATTGAAATAATTTGATAATGACCCAAATCCATTATTTATTTTCTATCTACTGTAAATTTTATCACGGTCAACGAGACAACAAAAATTAAATAAAAATATTAAAATGGGCTCGTACACACAAACTTGTGCCAAATGAAATGGCTCATTTATATTTCTCAAAAAAAGCTATAGGAACGATATTTTAATTTCGTTATTTTAAAAACGTGTATACACACACACACACACAC
>NW_014569736.1:20746-31354 GCF_001313835.1 Polistes canadensis
TGCGTGTATATATTTAAACAATTATTATCAAAATTAGGTTTTATCAAATTTATCAATTTTTCACGTATAAATATAAAACTGCATACATTATTACATACTTAGACATTTAGAATATCTCAATGTTTCCAGTAAATAACGTGGAATTGCATTACAACACAGAATAAACACGTTTGTAAACCGTTTCTGTAAATAATTCATTATATATTGAATCATTATATATTTTAAAATATATGATTTCAGTTATTATACCCACCAATGAGAAATCTATTCATCCCGGTATTCTTAAATTGTTGGTTGGCCAAACATTCGTTGGAGAATATGTTTGTAAGTATTTTGGATATATATATATATATATCCAATAAAAATCAATTGGATGCAATGGCAAATATTTTGTACTAATAATAATAATTGTTTTTTTTTTGTTACTTTTTCAGAATGATTTACACAGAGCCATGCAAAAATCTCAATCAGCCTTGAGTCAACAATTAATGATTCTTAGTGCAACGTTACTGTGCCTTGTCTTTACTAGGTGAGCATTTTAAAATTTATATTAATAATCTTTTTGTATTTCGAATAAGAAACAATATAAGTATTGTTATAAGATTATGTGTGATAATATAAACGATTAATATTATTTTCATGAATATTCTATAATAAATATAAATACGCAATCTTGAATAATTATTGAAGAAACTTTTAGTGTGTTTGTATATATGTGTGTGAGAAACAGAAAGAGAGAGAGAGAGAGAGAGAATTCAACGTTTCATTTAATACAACGAAATAGCATTCGAGAAATAAATTTTCAATGAATCGGGGTATATACAGGTAGAATAAAATGCAAAATGAATTTTATTTGTTTGTTGGATATATTATTCATGTATGTTTCTTGTTCATTTAGACAACTTTAAAAGAAAATAAATGTTTATAATCACGCGATCTTATCGAAATTCAATCGAATCGTAGAAATCCTTTAAAATATCTGCAAAAGAAACAAACAAATACAATCGAACGGGAATACTTTATTCTTTCTTTTGATCTCGTACATCGAATACCATTTAATTTCTTGTACATGTATTTTTTAGTTTGTGCATTCGAGGAAAATAAAATTGTATAAACGTCCTTCGTACTAAATATTCCGGAATATTCGATAATCCTCCAGGTTGTGAGAAGTAACAAAGCATCAGTGACCGAACATACATACACACACACACATAATACTTAAACTACTCGGAAACGCAATCAGGATTTTCTAAAGATGTCAATCAGTAAAACAGAAACTATTACGATAAACGTTTGTCGTTGATAGGAAAAAATAATTATCGGGACAGAATTCGATATGTTAAACTTATCAGAAATGTATTTTTTCGAAACGACTAATTTTGTATTTCCTTTAGCGTTTAATTTCTTTCAAAAAAAACAAATGAAAAAAGAAGAAGAAAAAACTTTCTCTTCTTTCCCATCACAGTTTTTACATTGTCGTACAGTTAAAACAAAAATAATCTAACGCGAGAACGTTGACCCTTTTTCCACTATAAACAATTCATTAATATTTGCCAATTTTGATATACAGGTGGAAGGTTTCATAATAACTAAGAACGATTTTTTTGAAACATTTAAAGTAAGGTAGTAGTACTCGCGACAACTTTGGGGCGTGTTTCAAACGCCAACACGTTAATTTGTTTGTAGACATTATTCAGCACTTCCCATGTGGCATGTTAATTTTCTTCGTCAACCATTCTCATAGGTTCGACGAGGACGAGGACGAGGACTAGGACGACAACGATACCGCACCCTTTTTCTTTAATCATCATACTACTTTGCGTGCATTTCTTTGTACATTTAAGATACGTCTCTTCCAATCAAATATATAATTCTAAGAACAAAAATTCAATGCCAAACGCAATTAAATTTATTCCAAAATATATTAATTCAAATATATTACAAAGAAGAAAATTTTAATTTTAAGATTAAAAATATTTTCTAAAAGAAACAAATAATCAAATAATCATCGTATAATTGTCGTAAGGATTATAATAATTCTAACGTTCAATCACGAATCATAGGAATTTGTTGATTATTTCGTTGTTAATCATTTAGTTTAGTATAGAGAAAATCTAATTGCCGAACGTTGTTTAAATTATGATTGCGTATCTAGGACACAAAAAGAAACAATAGCAGCACCAGCAGTAGAATCAGCTGCTTCCAGACGAGTTTAACATGATTAAAGTGAATTTATAGTATTAGTTTTTTCTATCAAATCCACCGGTTCTCGATGTTACCATTCGTTATTTAAATTTACGCAACGCGTTGTTATGTTTGTTTCATATACGACAATATTGTTATATAGATATAATGAGAAAAGTTTCCTACCGAGTGAGAGTAAGAGAGAGAGAGAACATGCCGGAAGTTTGTGAATACGAATTCATCTTGAACATGGGATTCTCCTTTCCTTTAATCTCTTACTAAAATAATCAGTAATCATTTGTATTTGTCTCTTGTTCACGCTTTTAAGTGATTAGTTTAGTTTCTATATCTATCTCAATCCCTATTTATCTATCTATCTATCTATCTGTCTATCTCTTTTTCTGTTTCTCTTACAATTAGTCTGTCTCTCGTTATAAAAAAGGAAAAAGAATAAATTTCTATTTCGAAATTTATATCTCTTCGTGTTTCCTTATTTATTAAATAGATAAGTTTGTAATTTAAAATGAAACTATCGTATTGTATTAGACTAGACAACGAATCGTAAATTACGTTTGGGGAAAACAAAAAAGATAAAGGAAATGTAAAATAAAAAAGGAGAAAAATAAATCTATCAAGAGACAAAAGTATAGATAGATAGATACAATGTTGTTGCATTAGTTTCATTTAATATTCGTGAGATCGGTAAAAGTAATAGATACGTATGATAAGAATTGTTAAAGATTCGTGACGACATCGTCTAATCGATCATATCTAACGTTTAATATCACTGAATACGTGTGTGTACGTGTGTATATATATATATATATACATTCGAAAGTTACATCATATACAAGTGCAATGTTACGTTAGTTTCTTAGCGAAAAAGAAAAAGGAAAAGAAAAAGAGTTATAGGTAAGAATAAAATCGAGTATGGGGGGTTGTGAGGGGTGTTGGGGGTGTATGATAAAAGTAAGAAATAAAGTTTGTTGATCGACTCGCGAATCGTAATATGGGACATACGTTAATAAGTAATCGTGGCGGCGGGTTCTGCAGATGGATTGGTGTCACCATCGATCGCATAGGATTTATTATGTATGGTGTAATTCTCTGATGCGACGTATATAATATCAAAGACTCAGCAATTGTTTTGCCCTTGTAATCAGTGCGTTTAATCATAAACTGCAACAACAACAACGGCTTATCAACTAACGTAAAATTATATGATTTCTTATATTTTACATATATATATCGTGAATCAATAATATTGATTTACAATTATGAATTTGGATTATTAGTTTGATTAATAATCATTGTGTAATAAATAATCATCCCACGATATATATATATATTTCTCTCTGATATTCATTATTATTATTATTATATTTATTCGTTTTTCTCGATATTTATTCTAACTCAAAAAGAAGCTTTTTAAAGGTTTACTTATTTTCTTCCTTTTCACCCTCGTTAACAAATTTTCAAAACAATTTTTCAAATGGCAAACGTTTCCACGTTTAATCCCAACCAACCTCAGATTTACCTTCTCTCAATATTTTTAAATCTTTCCATTTTCTCATTTTCTTTTTTGTATTATTTAGAGATAATATTTTACAAACGATTCTTGGAGATTTTCGTTCGCTTATCTCCTCTTCTCGTCGTCGTCGTCATCGTTTTTTTTCAATTCTTTGACGTTTGCCAACGTCAAACGTTTTCCTAGATCGTTATGAATAATCTCGAGAGTACTTTTGATTATAAAATACCGATAGAAATGTATTCTCAAATAGTTTTTATTCAAATATATCGTAAAACAAATTAAAATTACATCGACAGATGTCAGATATAATATTTTCTTAAATGCAAAATACAAATCATGATATTAGAAGTAACAATTAAAATAAATTAGTAATTACGATAATAGGAAAATTTGTTGTTAAATACTTTATAGAACATTGTTTTTCTTTTTTTTTTTTTCTCATGTCTACAATTTCAACTACAAATATTTTATATCGAAATATGCGACGATATTCGCGTTTCGTTTAAAAAAAGCAACGGAGGATGATAATTTTCTTTTTTTTTTCTTTCAATTACGAACAACCCTTTTCACGCGACTATTTTAAAACCATTTTTCTATCGTAGCCATGACACGTGACGCACAATTGAACGTTCTACTACACAACCTTCGTAATATAATAATCTAAATGCATTTAACTATACACCGGAATTAAGTTCGTTGACCTATCACATTTTTTACACCCACTTCGTTTTATATATATATTTTGTATCCATCAATATTTCATCTCCACTTAAATTATTTTATTATATTATCGTCATCATACGAATTTTAATGGGGATATTTATATTCGCTTACGTTGATTTATTTAACAAATAAATACGAAATAAAACATCGCTAAATCAAAAGAAAATATATTCCGGAGTAAATATTTAAAAAAAATAGAGGAAAAATTTTCGAATGAGCAAAAATATGGCTAGAAAAAAGAAGAAGAAGAAAAAAGAAATAAACTTGAATGTTTTAAAAAAAGTTTCAATCTAACCCGCGGAAAAGGAATTCTCTTTTGCATTCTTTAAATGCTTATGTAAAAATCTTTTATTTAATGTCACGTTTCATTAATGCGAGTCTCGTTATAACACGTGGCAATGGGTCGTCCGGTTTGTTGGACGAGTGAATAGTTTCTGTTAGGAGAAAAAAAAAAAAAAGAAAAGAGAGAGAGGAAAAAAATAGGAGAATAGGATGTAAAACGAGGAAGAAAGTGAAAAAAAAAAAAAAAAGAAAAAATATCCATACTGATATAGATATAAAAAGGAGGCCGCATGCATAATGGATATCAGTCGTTTATAAATGCCAGCAGCCCTTATATTCCTCCCTGTTAGTAAACCGTACACGGTCCTCAACCTTTTTCTGCAGCCTTTCCCTTCGGTCCATCCATTTCTACAGAATTTATCAAGTATTTGTAGTCTTTATTATAATATACTCTTTGACAGGGGGGTTGGTTGTTTATTTTTTTCTTTCTTCTCTCCACTTTCTACAGGACAAAGAAAATGTATATCCTGATATATCAGAGGATAAAAAATAATTTTCATCATAGTTCCTATTTTGTTTCATATGTGTGTTCAAGTAATATTAAATAGTACAAATTGATTTGATCTTTTTTTCACGATTAATAGCATGCACATAATAATTGCAAATGATATTTTTTCATTATAATTGATTTGATTGATTGATTAGAATATTTTTATTTTGTTTATTGTGTTGTTTGTTTCAGCGTATGCGGAATTCAGCATTTTCAGAGGGCAGGACATAGGCACTTAAATCTATTTCAAAGCACGTATTTCGTCGTGGTAACATTTTCTACGGTAGGTTACGGAGACTTCGTGCCCGATATTTGGCCCTCGCAACTTTATATGGTTATCATGATTTGTGTCGCTCTCATAGTGTTACCAACTCAGGTACGTATAATAATTCATTATTTTCCTTAGAATTATTCTTTATATAATATAATATATATATATATACAATAATAAACGATACACGTGCGCGTAAAATGAGATAAATATATTATAGAATTTTGTAAAAAAGAAAAAGAAGAATAAAAAAAAAAAAGGAAAACCCTGTAAAGACCAATCCCGGTTCGCATTATACGTGCTATCCGGAACCGGAGAGGTTCGATTAGAAAATGTCAAATATATCATCGACTATGACGAGTAATGAATTTATAGTTGATTAAAAAGCAAAGAGGAAAATGAAAAAAGCTCGACACGCGTTCGTCCACGGGGATGGAAAAAAAAAAAGAATACGCGTGCCAGACTAACTCGATCGGATAGATTGGGGTAGTAGGATTTCGGTGTAAAGTAGCAGGGACGAGGAGGAGGAGGAGGGACTAGGTTGGACTGGGGGGTTGGGGGTTGGTACGTAACGTCGACCGGTCAAAATTTTCAAGAGTGCTATACGAGCTGTCCAATTAAATAGAGATCGACATTGAACTGTTTAAAAATGGCGGCTTGGGGTGGTGGTGGTGGTGATGGTGATGATGGTTGTGGTGGTGATGGGGGGAGGGGCGATTAGAGTGGTACTATTTGACAATCGTCTACGAACGTGACGGATGGACAAAGCTTGTTCGAAACCTAGAAGGGTAGGAGAAACTGTCGGATCCTCAATAACGACTAGACAATGATAGCTATGATATTGCCCTATTCAACTGTCAAATTGCTTGTCATCTACATACACGCGAGAAATAGCGATTCTCGTTGTCGTTAACGGGAACGGGAACGGTTGCTGTTGGTCATCATACATACCTACCTGAGAACGGATTTCTACGGGAACGTGATTTCCACTTTTCGGTCAAATTTCTCGTCCGTGACTCGTCTGGGTGCGAACAGCAGGGAAGGGTGGGAAGGGATGGGCTCTGGTCGATAACGTTTAAACGTTGTGATCGAATATTTATTACGAGAATAGTTTTTTCAAAACGTACACGCGGAAATAGAAAAGAGAAAAGTTTGTATTCAATGCTCGAAGGAATACATACGCGTATGAAAATAGAAGAGAAAATATTAACACAAGTTCCTTTGAACAAATTTCATTCGCGCATACGTACTCCTCCTCCTCCTCCTCCTCCTCCTCCTTCTGTTATCGGACGTGTTGCGATAGATCCAATGTTTTCTATACGCCGTGTTTCTTTTTTTGTTTTTGTTTCATCATCAACTCCCCGCTAGTTCGAACAGTTGGCTTTTACCTGGATGGAAAGACAAAAGTTGGGTGGCTCTTATTCGTCGCACAGAGCTCAAAGCGAAAAACACGTAGTCGTTTGCAGTACAACCCTACACGCAGACACCATAATGGATTTCTTAAATGAATTCTACGCTCATCCGTTGCTGCAGGTCAGCGAACATGAATTCAATCCTCGAATTATATACTTGTTTATCTATTATCCCTTTAACCTACAACTATGGGGGACATAGCAGCCCGTAGTACGATGATCGGGTCAGATATAAATATTTGTCAAAATTTAATATAATAAATAAAAATAAAAATTATTGAACGTAAATCGGTAGGTTAAGGGGTTAATGTTATCTAAGATTTTTCTTACAAGTATACGAATAATTCTAACACAATCCTAATTTATCTAACAAAATGAACATTCTTTAGATCGATAGAGATCCGATCGATCAATCTCTCGAATAAAATCATTTGAAATGTAAAAAAGTACTGGTGACAATTACGTTGAATGAGAAATCGGATCCTATCTATTAGATCATCAATCCCCCCCCCATAATTTGTGTTAAATCCTATTTTAAAACGTGCTTAGGATTATTACGTCGTTCTCTTATCTCCGATGGAACTCGACACGACGATGAGAATGATCCTGCAAGTACCTATATGGGCGCAAAGAGTGATTTATATTCAAGGATCCTGCCTGAAAGACGGTGACCTAGCCCGAGCCAGGATGAACGAGGCGGAAGCTTGTTTCGTCCTTGCTGCGAGAAATTACGCTGACAAAACGGCTGCCGACGAGCACACGATACTAAGGTCGACTATTTACCGCAGTGCCTACACCTGTCTACCTGCCATATCGATTGATATTCGCAACTTCGTCATTTTCGTTCGTGATTGGCCAACTAGTTAAATGGATGGATGTTTCAAATGGGATTATCCGCAGTTACGCGAATCGATAATAAACCCTTCTACTATTGCGAGAACATTTTCATCAGGCTGTTTTATTAATGTTTATCCTTATTATTTTTCTTTTTCTAAAACATACATTAACACATCCGATTTTTAATGTTGATTCTCGCGAAAAAAAAATGATATTATAATTATTAATGATAAAATTTTACAGGGAACTTGGACAAAATTTTTGTTTTTAAAGTTTTGTTGAGGACTTTAAATAATAACGATCGAATTAACGAAGTTTAAATGTGTTGTGTTTGGAATATTAACAAAAAGAAAAAATGTATGTCGAATTAAAGAAAAAAGACGCTGAGCTTTAAAGATTAAGTTGCTGAAGAAGTCCCAATAAAGGGACGAAACGTCCAACTCAATCAAACTAAGTTTTACTTCTTTTCATGTCCAAGTTCCCTGTAAAATTTTATCATTAAAAATTGTAATTTTGGACGACAGAAATACTAAATAAATTATAATTATTATTAAACGAAAATATTAGAGACATTTTAACAGATATAAATATTATCTCTCAGATTTTTTTGTTTAACGAATATCGATCGTATACGAATTAATAATTTATATAACGATCAAGATAATAAATATTTGATTTAACACACCTGTGTTCACACACAGGTCGTGGGCAGTTAAGGATTTTGCACCTAACGTTCCACAATACGTTCAGATCTTCCGTCCGGAGAACAAGCTCCACGTGAAATTTGCGGAACACGTTGTTTGCGAGGACGAATTCAAGTACGCCCTTTTAGCGAATAATTGTACGTGTCCCGGTGCATCGACCTTGGTAACCCTTCTGTTGCATACATCGAGAGGACAGTAAGTTGTTTTCATGTTTTTAATCTCAGCCTTGGGTTTCTTTTTTTTGTCGAAGTAAAAATTTAATCATCAACTTGTTTGTCTCCCGTTTACGAACGTAAAATAAAATGACTACTACTACTATTACTACTACTATTGCGTGTTCGTAGAAAATACAGACTTTCGTAAATTGTTGTCAAGATTATCCTTTTATAAGATTCTCCGGCATTATTTCCCCCCTCCTCCCTCCGTAATTTCAGGGAGGGACAGCAATCGCAAGAGGAATGGCACAGGCTCTATGGCAAATGTTCCGGCAACGAGATTTACCATATAATCCTGGGAGATTCACGATTCTTCGGGGAATACGAGGGCAAGTCCTTCACTTACGCGTCCTTTCACAGTCACCGGAAATACGGCGTTGCTTTGGTTGCCGTCAGACCAGCCGAACTTCCCGAATTTTACGAAGACACTATTCTACTCAATCCCGGTAGGATGTTTCCCTTGAGAACTATACTTTCTAAATACAATTTATCTCTCTTTCTTTCTTTCTTTCTTTCTTTCTTTCTTTAACATTTTCCGTTAAATTTATTCTAACTAAAAAAGGAGTAAAAGAAAAAAAAAGAAACAAGCTTAAGTTTCGATCGACAGGTCCCAGGCACATAATGAAAAAGACGGATACGTGTTATTACATGAGCATTACCAAAGAAGAAAATTCAGCGTTTGTAGTGGCAAATCATCAAAGCGCTGCTGCCGAGCCTGCACAGGTAGTAGTCGAGACTACTAAAACAGATGCGGTTAATTCTGGTAGTAGTGGTTCGACGACGACAAATACCAACACTACTACGAGTACCACGACGACAATGATTTCTTCGAGTAATACAGCACCAACGACAACAACCAACATTACAACGACCACAACAACCCTCTCGATAAGTTGCAGTATACCTGTTGGAACCGGTGGTTCACCTGCTGCTGCTGTTGCTGGAGGAGGAGCAGGAGGAGGTGGGGGAGGAGGTGGAGGTGGTGGAAGTGGTGGCAATGGTATTGCAATGAGCCACGGTGCTGCTGAACAGCACCGGCCATTTTCCAACAGTTTTAACGTTGCTCTCAGCGAAACATCCTCAAGGCAGGATACCTGCACGGGGCCCCGAGGACAGCAGGCTCGTACCATGAATGGTACAACGCCCGCCAATACTCCTAGGGCCCCGTTACCGCCACAGGTTATTTTGCAGGTCCTCCCTAGCACGCCCACACCACACCAACACCACAACTTACTCGCATCCGATGTCCACCGTGAGTGTTGCATGCGCCTCTCTTTTTTTCTTTCTTTCTTTTTTTACTCTTATACCTTTTATATTTATTTATTTATTTATTTTACTTTATTTTACTTTACTTCTATATATATCTCTCTCACCATTCTTATATTTTTATCTTACGATTCACGCCAATTGGATAATTAGGTAAAATTCATGGGAAAAAAGATAAATTCATTAAAAAAAAGGGAAGAATTTATGTTTCTCATAAATAGAGAATACCCTCTATCTATATTGTTTGTAAATAATAATTTATAATTATATTTGACAAATCTTACAATATAAGATCAGCCGAGGATAACTGGAAATAGCCGAATAGTTGTCGATTATTTTCGGCTAGATATGACTACCTTTGGCTATCCTCTGCTAAATTCGGCTTACAATTAATAATGAATTAACGAAGATACGTTAATAAGAAAATTATGTAGTCTAGTAAAATCGTAATTTCGTAAATTTATAAATGTAAATTTAGTTGATTATAAATATATATATATATATCATAAAAGTTCGTTCGATAACCTCGTTCATTTTCATCATGCGGCAACGCAATTTTTTAATGATAGCCTTGGGAACTGGGCTTTCCAATATTAGAACATAAGTGCTCTATAATCTCATATCTTCCCACCC
>NW_014569736.1:31414-34339 GCF_001313835.1 Polistes canadensis
CCCCCTGTCTAGCTTCTCCACTTCCTTTTTTTATATTTACTGCATGCTCTTGCTTTTTCGCAAGCACGTTGTACGAGACCTTTCTTAGGGAAAAAAGCTTTAAGTATTTTTTTTCTTTCATCAAAAAAAATTAGGCACGATGGTTTCGGGGACCACCAAGAGTACAAAATTCCGTGTCAAATAAAAAAAGAAATTAAGTAAAGGAAAGCTTGGAAACAAAAATAAATGTTAAATAATTTTTTGTAGAAGAACGCAAAGTTTTGTCGTTGCGATTAGAACGACGACTCCCTTGCAATTACACGTAATTTGCGTCAAAATGCCCTTACTGATAGTTTTATGCTTTGTAATTTGTACCTTGCGCATGACAGAGCCAGTACTGCAACTTAGCAGCCAATTTCGGTGCACGTTTATGTGATACTTCAGCACGGAAAGAAACGATTAAACATCCGAGATCGTGAAAGTTATTCCAACTGGGTTTTACCAAAAGAAGAAGAAAAGTTTCACTCTTATTTTCATGCTTATGTCAATTAACACGAAAGCTTTTTTTTTATTTTTGTTTTTAAAATCGAATTATCCTGAAGAACTTTCTCTGTTTGATTTTGTTGTTTTCTAATCACGATTTTTATGGGGGATGGAGGATAATGAAATAAACGAAATCAAATCTATAGGATACGTGGAAAATGATTGTTTCTCACATGATTATCATTTTTTTCCGTTCTCGAGTAATAGAATCCTATGTCGTATTAATTATCCCCAAGAAACACAGCTTGTATTTTAAATGTATCTTGTTTGCTTTTATACAAACAAACAAAACTGTACACAAGTTACACAATGTGCTTAACGCGTGTAAAAATGTAGAAATATATTTGAAAAATAAAAAATAATTTATTTATCGTATTTTATATAACGCGTAATAAAAATAAAGAAAAATATAGATTAATATCTAAAGAAACCCCATACTTTTACAATTAGATTATAAAAATCAAATATCTATTTATATTATTACAATTTAACGCACATATATCTATATCACTTTTCTCTTTATCAAATAAAATAATACAAAATGAATGTTTTTTTAAAAAAATAAATATCACATAAATCGCACATTGCGAAATGATTGATAAAATGTAATTTAAACCGAGCTCACTATAGTTGATTTTTCATGTTGTAGCAACTTATCTCGATCCAGGAGGGTTGGGAGATTCTAGACAATATTTAAAAGAAGCAAGTTCTAGCCCACAAACGCCAATTACAGGAAATCATTTGGACGTGCCGCGTTCAATCGATCCTAATCCAAATCTTCTCAGTCCAGAAATTCTTACACAAAGAAGAGGTTTGTAATGAAAAGAAAATAATAAAAGTAATTAAAACTTTTTTCGTTTTACTTCGAAATACTTTTAACTAACGAGCTAATATTTCTTTTTTTATATATATATATAAATTCATTTTTATTATATAATATAATATATTCTATATAGTATCCTATAGAAATAATAAATTCTATAATATAAATTTGTGTATAATGAAAAAAGAAAAAATAATAATAATAATTTATAATATAATAATCGTGTTGAAATATAATTCAATTAATTGAATTGAAATCAACAGGAAGCAGAAGACCGAGTATCCTTCCTGTGCCTGACATGTTAACGAGCTCAACTTTACATCTACCAGGACAAGAATCCTTGGATCATGAGGGTGACGAATCGGAAGACGAAATGGACGATGATGTCCCATGGAGATCACCAAGTGAAAAAATAGCGTGAGTATATATATATATATATATATATATTTTTCTTTTCCATTACATTTTTACATACTTTTCTTTTTTTTTTTCTTTTTCTCTTTCTCTCTCTCTCTTTCTCTATCTCTCTTCCTGCATCTTTTATTTTATTTATTGAACTATACACCCGAGGGGGTCCCAGGAATCAAGGTATATCATCGAAATAAACAAATAACAAAAAATCTACCAATAAACAACGAAAGGAATTCGTTTGACGTTGAAAAAATTTCATTCGAATTGTTTCGATTAATACAACAAAAAAAAAAAAGAAAAAATAGAATAAACGTACGCGCAAAAAGATCTGGATTTCTTAGTTTTGTTAATTTTTAATACAAATCAAACACATAACATATATTATCTTAAAAGATAATTCGATTTGAATTTGTTAAACGTCGAACGATAATTTATAAACAAATATCCCGAGTATGTTAACGTTAGATTAAATCTAGATAATATCATCTATACACTTTCGTCACATTTTTTTTTATCTTTGTAATCCTAAATTCATATTTTATCGTATCAAAGAGGATATGATTCTTCTTGCACTGTGCATTTGCATGGCACACGATGTTTGTTCATTAAATATGTATACATATACATATGTATATATTAATTTAGATAAATATATACTTTTATTTACTTGTCTATTATACATAAATATATGCATATATGTATGTATGTATGTATGTATGTATATACTTATAAACTTATTTTATTATATTCTTATTTTCTTTCTTATATACAAAAATCTTCTCTCAATCTATCTTTTTTTTTCTCTCTCTCTCTCTCTCTCTCTCTCTCTCTCACATAATATATTTATCTTCACGTTTTATCGCGCGTATCGAAGCGCGTAAAGTGCAGCTTAAGTGAAAAACTCTTAGGATATATAAGGACTATACGATCGTACGGAAAACGAGCAATAAGGTTAACGATGAGATTGCTCACAAAACGTCGTGAAAGTTCTTCTCACTCACTCACTCACTCACTCACTCTCTCTCTCTCTCATTTTCTCTTAACTTGATATAACCGTATTATCCTGCCATCGTATAGTCCATTTACAAAATAAATATAATATAGTCAAGTAATTATGCAAGTATATTATATTAATCGTAAATTCGCACATTTTTTTTTTGTTTTTTTTT
>NW_014569736.1:34984-38201 GCF_001313835.1 Polistes canadensis
TTATAATGTATGACTCTAAAATAATATGTATTGACGCGTGAACTAGGTGATCGAGTTGCTGAGGAAGTCCCCAGTAAGGGACGAAACGTTCAACAAGATCAAATAAATTTGTTCATCAAAATTTATTAACTGTCTTCAATTTTCCCTTTGAAACTCATATATATTAATTTACTGTTGGGACAAGAATATTGATTATTAAATTGTTTTAAATGTGTAAATAAAATAAAAGAAATTCAATTTTCTTTGATTGTTATATTGAAATATGTTTTTATGAAAGTGCATACGTTCTCGGAATAGATCGAATTCCTATGTCGGTGCATCTCAATGTCTCTGCCGTAGTCAAAGGGTTAAAACATTTTGACTGGCACACTCAAAAATCACGTATTTCATTTAATATGTTATTGTATAATAGTATTGCTTTTTTTTTCTTTATTTTCAACGTTGCAATAAAAAACTTGTAATTGTTTGATCTTTAAAAAATCTATTAAAGTGTACAACAACTTTTATTGAAACAATTATTTGTTTGTCGTCGTTCAAAAATAAAATTATTAATAAATGTATCATAGGGAAGTTGGACAGGTTAAAAATTAAGAAAGTTATTTCGTTCTAATAAGATAGAACGTGAGTTTCGTTCCTACATCGTGACTTCTTCAGCAACTGAAATTTTATTATGACTTTTTTGCGAAAAATACATATTATAAAACATTAAAAGATTTAATATTACCTCGATCGTTAATATTCAGAGTCTTTTACATATTATTACGAAGACATACATTCTTATATTTAAAAAAATAAACTGCATTTAACATTTACAAATCGTTATATCCTAAAAATTGTTATAATCAAACACGTAATCACAAAAAAATACTGATTCAATTTAGACTAGTATTCATTTTTAACCTATCCAACTTTCCTGTGACACATTTATTAATAATTTGATTGAAACTTTTTAAAATTGTAAGTAATTTAAACGATCAGGTGAGGGTCATCAATGATCATCTGTCAGAAAATAAATTATAATTCGTAATGTGTGATCAATGGTGGCAGTCAAAGTGTTAAGAAAGATAAAAGATAAATATTAATATATATATATAAATCTCAAATCCATAATTGTATAATTATTTAAGTTTTCGTTCGATGGTTCGATGTGTCTGTCATGTTTCAATGTATGTATCTCAATACTTGTTCCACTCACGGCACCGAGTGTGTGCCGTCGTATCGCTGTTCGATGCTGTCCTGCCTGACACCCTATAAAAAAATCCTCGTGGATATTTTTGCTGTCTTCTTTCCTGCATCATCTTTGTGCACTGCGTCTTGTTGCCGCACGACTTCTTCTTCTTCTACTACTACTACTACTACTACTACTACTACTACTTCTACTTATCCACATCTGACTACAGATTTAAAGGGTGAGTTTATCGTTTATTTCTTGTCATTCATTCATACGTTTGTTCGTTCATTCATTTCTTCACGAATTTATATATATATATATATATGTCTATAAATATTTATTATTAGATGATATATTTTTAGTTACGTCATAGACGATCAAATCCTTTACACGAGTGTATCATAATTATTTGGCTTTTTTCTAATATTTCAATGCATTATTTTATTAATTCTAATTATTATTACTTTCTTTTTGTTTTCTATTTTCTTAGAGTGCACTTTAGTATCACGAATTAAGGAAAAATGCTTGTCGTTAATATATATATTATATTATATTATGTTAATGATTTTTATTACAGATATAATCATTAACGAAGATAATAATTGTACGCCGAACGCTAACTGACGAGGTTTTGTTTTTTTTTTTTTATTTGATAATGAAAATTGTCGAGAACATTAGAAGGACGATGATTTTGTTTAATATATTACGACTGTGTGTGTGTGGGTGTGTCAAAAATTCTATGATACTTTTTATTCTCATGAAACGTTAATTGCAAAATCATCGTCGTCGTCGTCGTCGTCGTTTATGTCTACGTCTACGTCTACGTCGTTGACATATTTTCTTTACGAGAACGTAAAGATTAAGAAACACGACTGAACAGAGACGACATTCTCGCATTAAAAGTAAAGTAGGAAAGGGAAGGAGCAGCAATGAAATTTAATCGGCCATCGATAATTGTTACAGGATAGTCAAGGGTTTTCCACCGGTATCACCTTTCATCGGGGTTTCACCTACTTTGTGTTACCTTTTGAAAGAAAAAAAACCCCTTTGCTGTCTGCAATTAGCTCAGGTATTATTATTATTCTCACTAAAATTCATTTGATTGTATATTTAATAAAAAAAAACAAAAAAAATGGTTTATTATAAGAGTAATATATAATATATTTATTGAAATAAAACAAACACACAACATAAAATAAATTCTCGTGTAAGTAATAATTAAATGTTTTCGATGCACTCTCCCCACCCTCATACAGGTTTGCGAACATTGCACCTATAGAAACGCTAAAGAATATAACTGGCAGAACAAAACGATCATTCTCGCCGCCGATTACGCGAGTAATGGAATTTACAACTTTATAATTCCTCTGCGAGCTCATTTCAGGTAAAATATAACTTTTAATTACGATTATTAAAACCTTTCAAGCAATCTTTCGATTAATCGTTCAGACGTTTTTAATTTAATTGTAAAAAAATAAAAATATCTAATGTACTTCTATAAAATATGTTTCACTGTAATTCCGAAAAATCTTCTTTTTAAAACTAAATTACGTGTTTACCTTTACTTTATTATTTTAGATCTAAAACATCTTTAAATCCGATAATACTTCTTTTGGAGAGAAGACCTGAAATAGCTTTTTTGGATGCTGTGTCGTATTTCCCTTTGGTATATTGGATGTTGGGATCGATCGATTGTTTGGATGATTTACTTCGTGCCGGCATCACATTGGCGGAAAATGTTGTCGTAGTGAACAAAGAATTAAGCAATTCTGCGGAGGAAGATACTTTGGCAGATTGCAATACCATCGTTGCAGTTCAAACGATGTTCAAGTCGGTATTCTTATCATTAATTTTATTCAATGAAACAAACAAATGGATCGTTTATTTAGAAAGTGCACCCTAAATCCATATACAATCCATAAATATATTTATATTATTTTATTGAAATTCGTTTACATATAAAGGAAATATTTAAATAATAAAATTGCATATAGATAATTTAATAGAAACATTTGCCATACTTGAAATAATTCAAATATATATATA
>NW_014569736.1:38327-45135 GCF_001313835.1 Polistes canadensis
AAGGGAAATTAAAGACAGTTAATAAATTTGATGAACAATTTATTATGACCTATTATGACTATGACAAGGTCATAATAAATTGTTCATCAAATTTATTAACTGTCTTTAATTTCCCTTTGAAACTCATATATATTTATATATATATATGTTACCGTCAAAGCCTTTAATACATCGATCTTTAATTTTAACGAAATAATAAACAACGTGATTGCACCACTTTCATAAATAAAACGATTCCAAATATTGTATAAATATTTAATTTGTATAAACGTTAAAAAGATAATGGAAATTTATTAAAAATAAATGTTTTCTTCATTATGTCGGACAGATTCTTTCCAAGCATAAAGAGCATAACAGAATTGTCCCAATCGAGCAACATGCGTTTCATGCAGTTTCGGGCACATGACAAATATGCTCTTCATCTCAGCAAAATGGAAAAGGTACTCCTCAGTGCTACTTCCGGTGACAACTACCACAATGAGCCTCCGATGGGCTCTCCGGTAACACGATATCACTCACTCTCTGACCTCTGATTGATAATTGATTGAATTATTGTTGGATTGACCGATCCATTGATTGTGAAAGATTTATCCTAATTTTTCTTTTTTTTTTATCACTGATCATTAACACAGCCCGTACTCATCGTTCTCGTATAGAAAATGAAAACGAAAAGAAAAAGTCATTTTTTTAATTAAAATTTCACATTTTTTTTGTTTTCCTTCATTATATTACCCATTACGTTTATAATTAAAGTGTTCGAACTATTAACGGTGTGCAATTTTAATACATAATTACTCGCTAAAAAGAAAAAAAAATATAAATTGACAGTAATCCGCGCGTAAGTTTCATTCGTTATCGTAACGTAAGGTACAAAAAAAAAAGAAAGGATGAAAATTATTTTTGCGTTAAACATTTATGCAACAAAACAAAAAAGTAATAATAAAAAGAAAAAAAAAAAAAAAAAATGTAATTAGCTGCCGGTGCTGCTCTATAGAAGCGAAAATGGTTTTACCTCGAAGTGCTCTCTTTTAAACACTTTCTTTTTGCACACTTTCGCTTAAAATATTTTCCTGACCTATTTTCTATTTTTTTTTTTTCTTCTTCTTTTACTTTTACTGTATATCAGGCATAAATTGTATTTTCTCTTTCGGGGAGAAAAGTTACGAAAAAAGAAAGAAGAAATTTAATTCCGAATTTGTGTGTGTGATTCGATCGGATTAGGATGCATCCGTTTAAACGAAAACGATGAGAACGTGTTAAAAATCCTTTTTTTTTTTTTTATTATATTGGCAGTGCTAGTTAGAGCATCGCTGATAGATAGTTTGCTAGATAATTTATATTTAGAAAGCATAATTGTTAAGGTCTTAACGCACTAGTCGCAAAGGTCAGATTCCTTAAAAAGAAAAAAAAAAAAGAAAAAAAATATCCATTGAACAAAACATTTGAAAAAGAAAAAAAAAATACGTGATTAGTGCCTCGAGATCATTAGAATGCTTGGTAGTTTTCTCGCAAGTGGTATTATACTTGTTTAGATATAAAAAGCATGATACATTGCATCGAATATGTGTGTGTCATATATATATATTACTATATATTATAATACTTATTTATTATGATATTATACGATGAGTTTATTACGAATCTATGCTCCGATCTTTCCAATACGAATTTTGATCGAGCGTACTAATTTTATCAACCAAAAACGTGTGTTAATACTCTCACGTTTCTTATTAATAAGTTATTATTATTATTATTCTTATTAGTATTAAGTATCCGTAAAGTGTTTTAAGATTTAACGTAGTTACGCTTAACGTGAATTTAATTTAACGCGATATGAAATGAATTTATTATCTTCCAACGAGATAGAAAAACAAAAACAAATTAATGAAATAAACAAAAGTTAAGTAAAAAAATAGAAAAAATGCATTAAGAAACAAAAAAAACGAATGATAATGCACGTGGGGGGGGGGGAAGCAACGAACATATCAGTTTTTTTAGAAAATTTGATGGCCCGTAGAGAGTAAAACAAATGGATGATAAAAAGTTATCGATCAATTGTTGGAACGTATTTGTAATTATTACAAGAACGGTAATGAAAAAAAAAAAACAAGAAAAAAAAAACCAAATCATGGTGTATATATATTTTAAACAGAGAGAAAAGGAGAGGGGATCCCATATATCGTACATGTTTCGATTACCATTTGCCGCTGGGAGCGTATTCAGTGCGTCCATGCTCGACACCCTGTTGTATCAAGCCTTTGTCAAGGATTATGTAATAACATTTGTGAGATTGTTGCTCGGAGTCGATCAAGCACCTGGATCTGGATTTCTCACGTCGGTAGGTATCAACAAAATGAATGAATTATCGATTCGAATAGATTTTTTAACCCTTTCGTTATTGGCGCCGATTATAATCGGCATCCATGTGAAAACTCGCTTACACGAACGAATGAAAACGAAATTTTATTTGTGATTCGTATAATATCTTTTAAATTTTATTGACTGTGTATTAATATATCGAATTAATTCTATTAAAAAAGAAACAAGTATATATATTTTTGTTTAATCTAAGTAATATATTACTTAACGTCAAAATAAATGTCAATCCGAAATTATTCAGATTTGAATAAAGTGTCGCACAACGAAAGGATTACAACATTGATAATTAAAACTCCAATGTAAATCCTAAGCATATTTTTATACAGATGAGAATAACGAAGGACGACATGTGGATACGAACTTATGGCAGACTTTATCAAAAACTTTGTTCGACTACTTGCGAAATTCCTATTGGGATTTACAGAACGCAGGATACAACAGTATCGGATACTTCGCACGTGAGTAAAACAAACAAATCATTTTCCTTTTAACCCTTTTTTAGGATATAGAAAAGTTGATAGAATTTTATATAGTTATGTTGGATGGTACGTTGTGTAACCATTCGAAGAATATTAGAAAAATTTGTTAAATGGTAAACTGTGAGTAAAGCATGATCGTGCTCTCGTTCTCTTTTTCTATCTATCTTTCTCTCTCTATCTCTATCTCTCTCTCATTCTCCCGATTTAATCCCGATTCTATCTATCACCCGTTTTCTTGTTTTATGCAATTTTCCGAAAAGATTAATCAACAGAAAGAAAAATAACATAAAATGTTACAATGTTAGAAATGTGCGTTATTGCAATATAATGCGATTGTAACCTCGCATTTTGATTCGAAGCACGTTCTCCGAATTGTCCAACCTGATTCATTCATTCTTTTCCTTTTTTTTTTCCTTCATTTATTATTATTATTATTATTTTTATTTTTATTATTATTATTATTATTATTATTATTATTATTATTAACGAAACCCTGCATCGTGTTTTAGAAACTAGTAGTATGCTTTCTTCTGTCGATAGATATATATATATTGTTTATTTTCTGCATTGATATTAGCGGAACGGATAACGTCGAACTACGGCAGAGTCTCGATTTAGTTGTAAAGCTTTGAAGATTAAACAAAAAAAAAGCACAGATATATCGTTATTCAAGGATAGGGGCGCGCACGATCTCAATAAAACGTAGATATGTCATAGTTTACTTATGATACAATAATTTGATCTAACACACGAGCTTTATAATGTATTAATTAAACGGTAGCAAAAATAATAATAATATAATTTTAAGTGTGTAAAAAAAAAAGAAAAGAAAATATGCATTAGGGATATCAAATTAAATAATTAATCTAACGGATCGGAGAATGAAATGAATTGAGAACAAATTAGATAATAAATTATATAATTGCAAAAGAAAAATAAGAGAGAGAAAATGTGTGAAAAAGAAAATTTAAAAAAAAAAAAAATACAACGGAGGTAGAATAATAGGATTGAACAGGGCCAAAGAAAGATGAGGAATTGTATAGGCCCAAAAAGTTTAACGATGGGGTAATCGTTTTTGTTCAGTTAAGAGTAGTCTTGTTGCTTGTCATTTTGACAGGGCGACTCAGACGCAGAGAGCGACGCCGGCGTCGGTGTGACGTACAAGGTACGCCATTCGGCGGCTGCATCGTGCCTTGCAAATTGTTCAACCCGTGACAAGGGTACCTCAGCCGTGAGTACAGTGTCGAGAAATTGCCTGTTCGCTGTTCTTTGTTCCTTTAAATAAATTATCTATTCTTCAATCTGATCTTACATTAAACAAAATTTTTACGATATTCGTTTTTGAATTTTTCTTATTTGTTTTTTTTTTTTTGTCGTTGCACTCTATCTCTCTGTCTGTCTGTCACTTTTTTGACACCACACTGTCATCGTCTTTTACTATTATTTCTCTTAATATTGCATATCTCTAATAGTGATCTATTTTTTCTCTTCTTATTCTTATTCTAATTATTATTATTATTATTTATTTGTTGTATTTGTTTGAAATAATTTGTCCTCGTACAACAGCAAGCAACTCTTTGTCTCACTTTGTCGCTCTGTCTGTCTCTCTGTCTGTCTGTCTGTCTGTCTTGTTACCTTTACGTATTATTCATGGTGCACAGTAAATGGGGTGTGCATGTACAAAGTCGCTTTAGAATCTAATTCGCATTGCAAATGATTAAAGTTTGTTTTAACATTGGTATAACATAGGAACGGTAATCGATGAAGCAATGGGGGCAACGTCGATTACCGTCAACGTGTCTCGCACGATACACTTATTTTCAATTATCTCGTTTATAATACGTACAAAAAATAATCACAAAAATAATAATAATAATAATAAAAATGAATTGATAATCCTTTTTGTTTTTCTGTTTTTTTTTTTTTTCGGAAATTAGTATTCGGTGAGTCTCGGGGACGAGGCACGGGACAACCACGCTCAACAAATCGAGAGGGCAGAAATTGCAAACCTGGTGCGTTCGCGAATGGAATCATTGAATCTACCTGTAGCGGATTACGACGACGTATCGGAGAAACGTAACAGCCTGTCTTACGTAATCATCAATCCTAGTTGCGATTTGAAATTGGAGGAAGGGGACATAGTCTATCTCGTTAGGCCGAGCCCATTTTCGGCACAGAAGACCTTCGAGCGTCACAATTCAAGGCGTAAGAGCAACATCAGCTTCTGCTCGGCACAATTAGTCTCGCAGATGAATGCAGCGGTCGCCTCGGCTGGATTTCCCGGTGGTGGCCCGGGTAGCCGTCGAGGTTCGGCCATTGGCTTGGCCAGACCACCCCCGTTAGGTACCACAAAATCGAACTCTTTGTCTCTTCCCGACAGTCCTACAGTAGCCGGTACACTACGGGGCCGTTCCAATTCCCTGAGAGTCGTCGATGATATCCTGTTAAGACGTAGCAATTCATTGAGACAAGGACTCACGGTTTCGAGGAGGAAAAGCAGCCTGGAGGACATAGGACTGGGTGCTCTACCACATCCCACCAATCACAATCCTATAAAGATTGCGCTCAACGGATCTATCGGTTTGGAAGTTACCCCACCCGAGGAAGGTTCTTTAGGGGGTGGAGGTGGTGCCAGCAATACAGGAATACTCGATGTCGGTCTCCCATCAATGCCGAGTATTGGTCTTGGATTCGGACCCTCGTTAGGGCCAGGATTGTGCAGTTCCTTGGGTGGTCTGTACGATCCCTCGACCCTACAAAGTCCCATGGTGCAATCACCCCAATCACCGCAAATTCAAGCGCCCACGCAGGATCCACAGCACATACAGGGGACGATAGTATGATATAATCTTATGTGGGGACGCAGACTATCCGGCGTAGTGCGAAACAAATGGCTCTAGCGTTTCCCACATTAGTTATTAGAAATTACCTACGTCGTTTTAACGAACGTAGCGTGCTTCCCCGTAATCATCAACCGGTGGAAACCCCATCACCCGTTTCAACCCACCCCGCCATCCCAATGCACACGAATTCGTGCATGGAATTCCAATGGAAAACGTGCAAAACCGCATAATTGCGACCTTTTACATCGTTTATCCATAATCCGAATAGAACTTATTGTTAAACGAGATCCAAGAGAGAGTAAAAGATGATACTACACTCTTATATATGATGCAGCAGTAATATATATATATATATATTTCCTAACAGTTTTACTCGTAACGATTTACACAAACTGTGATATATTATTATACTTTCATATGCGTTATATTAATCTCGTTACGATTTTCTTTTTCAATTTCGATTCGTTTGATTGCTATTTCTTTCTTTTTTTCTTCTTTTTCCTTTCTTTAATTTATTAACGAGAATAATTTTAAACAACAGCAACAACAAGAAAAAAAAAACACGAAAGTATTACGACGAAAGAATATAAACATTTTAATCTTTTCGTTGAATAATTAATATCTATGTGTTCAACATGATATATGTATACATAATTGTCCGAAAAAAAAAATACTTTTCTGAACGATTTACTACTGTCATCATTACAAACAAGTCGTTCGCTTAGCAAACACATGATTGATGAAACGAGATAGATTTTTTCGTCAATCATAAATGGGGGGAGGGGTTGAACGTTGTGACATGTTGAAAACAAATGATACATACATAATGTCAGATTCCTAACCAGAAAGAACCAACAAATATTAAAACACGTGGATATATATATATACATATATATATCTATTAATCATTTGAAAAATCTAAATAATATCGCGTCTTTCGATCGGTGACAAATATCTAATTTGGAATTTTTGTTCTTTTTGTATTATGGAGACTGCGAAAGTAAAGCATTAGAAAAAAAAAAAAAGAACTGCGGATATTTCGATAGGATCGTTAATAATAATTATTACGAGTGATTTATAATTCTTTCCAATTACGAGAGACTATAA
>NW_014569736.1:46390-55853 GCF_001313835.1 Polistes canadensis
ATGATGATGATGATGATGATGATGATGATGATGATTTGCCACGTTCAAGTGAGATACGATTATTCCGTTGAACGATAACGATTATCTTATTCACTTTTTTGCAAAAAAAAAAAAAAAAAAAAAAAAGACAATTTTAAACAAGAAAATAATCAAAAAGTAACTATTAATCAGCAAGCCTTGCTTTGTACAACTTTCTCTATCTACCCTCTTCTTCTTTTTCTTCTTCTTTTTCTTCTTCTTCTTCTGTCTCTTTACACAAACGTCTCATACGAGAATAAAAAAATATTATTTTTATTTATTTGAATTATCGTATCGATTCGTCGTCTAATTAGAAAAAAAAAGAAAAAGAAAAAGGAAAAAAAAATTACAATAGTTCGAACATTGTTCGACCAAATTATTCGGGACTTTAGTTTTAGATCGGCGAACGAATTTCTGATCTGGTAGAAATTGGCGTTGAAGTAATTTATAAAAAGAAAAAAAAAGAAAAGAAAAAAAAACAAATGAACAAACAATTTTCTGAAATCGTTATTATCTCTGTCTATCCTCTCTATCTCTCTCTCTCTCTCTCTCTCCTTATTCGCTTTTTACTCACAATTCCCTTGGTAAAAATTTATCTCGTAATTTATAAAACGAGATGATCGGTGTTGACTTATTAACCCTTTCGATTAGGGCATGCTTTGACGTATTAATTTGTTCGTACATACGTCACGTCGTGTTATATATGACTCTTATATGGGTCGGGAACTTTGTATAGACGACCCTTATATGAGTGGTCAGTCACGAAAAGGTTAAATACAAATTTAAAGAAAGAAAAAGAAAGTACGGATCTAATCTTCGTTTAAGAAACAACGAAGATTCACTCGGTAATGTTTTGTATGTATGTATGTACAAAAATATATATATATATATATATATTTTGTTTTGTATGAAAATGGTTCGAGTAAAATAATATTCGAATTGAATAAGAGACGAATATTGTGAAAATTAATAATCGGTGGGATACAATTGTTACGGAATAAAAATGACTTTTTGAACTTTGTACATTTTCCAAACTCCCTTACACGTTTTTCTTTCCGTGGAGGTGGGTAGGGATTTTAAGGGAATTAAATTGAAATGAATATTTTTAATTTCATTGGGATGATCGATCACATAAACAACGACCACATAAACAGCTTCTCGCCAACACAGCTGATATATTGATCAATTATAATAATAATTAATTTCTTTCGCATATCAGTCACTTTATTCTCAATTTAATTCTACGATTTTTGCTAACATTTTGAAAAGATTAAATGAGACTCGTGTGTGTGTGTGTGTGTGGGTCCCTTGCGATTAAACAATAAATACGAATTTTCTCGTTTTGCGTAACAATTATCAAAATCAAAAAAGCACAAATCTTTCACAACAATTTGTATAATATTTTGTAAATTGTTGCATTGTTTCGTTTCTTTCTTTTTCTTACATAAGAAGCATAACGCATAAATTCTTTTTTTTTTTCACCGAGCGCACCGAACATCGCACAAATCTTGTTTTCACTTAAAAAAAAAAAAAAAAAAAAAAAGAAAAACAAAATGAGAAAGAAAGGGGGAGAGATAGAAAGAAAGAGAAAGTATAGAAGAAGAGGAAAAAAAAAATAAAGTTAGGCATATTTGAAAAGTCGAACATATTCTAATAATTTGAATTTAACTGATTAAGCATTCTTCAACCATTAAAAAACAGAACAAACATTGTAAAACTGATGTACGTAATGTAAAATAATAAATGGAAAAAAAGAAAAAAAAAAAAAGAAAAAAAAAAGAAAAAGAATGTAAAATTATAAATAAATATAAATATAGACGTGCAATATGTTGGAAAGCGGATGCAGTGCGACGAGTGATATCCATGTGTGTGTATAAATTTATTATTAATAAATTATTATAAAGCAAATGGAGAAATAATAAACAAACAACGAAGCGTTCGTGTCGGTTCGGCAACGAGACCAATTCAATGAATTTTTCGTATTTTCATTCTATCGTAAATTGTGTAAAAAAAAAAACAAAAAACAATAATAAACGAAAAGAAAAAAAATTAACTAAACAAAAGAAAAAAAAAGAAAAAAAAGGGAGTACGTAGAAATAATATTTTACGTGGAATGTTTATTCTACGTATATGCACACGCGTGTGTTATATACATAAATTATGCGTATTGTCTTCCCTATGCACGATGTATATATAAATACAGCCCTTAAAATACATTATCGACAGAATTTTAGTCTCCGGCAAATGCGGACTAGACGTTCTTTAAAGTTTTAGGAACGTTCTCCGTAAATTGTCCAACGATATTACCCCTTGGGTGATAACACGCTACCACAACGCACGTTCCATCCCTTTTTGCCATGGCTATGCCCATTTCGGTCGTGTTTTTCCATACGATTTGCGTGAAATGACCTGAGAAAAAAAGAAAAATAGAACTAATTCCGAATTTACACACATACACAAACGATAATTTATATTTCTTATAATTAATGTATCATACATACACGTATTAAGAACCTTCGGTTCCGTACCAAATTTATGTTCCTTTTTCTCGGAATACCATTTAGATACAACTTCGCGTGCCGACACTACCAATTTTGGATCGGAACATTGCATAGAGTAAATATTTTCTCCATAAGGTGAGGAAGATTGCGGTATCAATTTATTTGTATTCAACAGCGTGTTGGCCCATGCCTAGATAAATCCAAATAAGAAAATAACAATTCCCATATATCAATGAAATGATGAAATATATTATTCGTTGCATTACACACAAGAGGAAAAAAAAAAGAACGTATAGTGGTACCTTAGCAGCTGCCGTTAATTCAGGACTTAACCTCAAGTCAGGTACACGATGCCTCCTTCTGTATTCGTTGTGAACTAACAAGGCCTCTTGTTGCCAAGCCTGTTCGTCTAAAGTATATTGACTTTTTGAAAAGGATATCCTTTTACTCGGACTCGTGCCACCAGGTGTAAGGACGTTGTCCGTAAAACTACCTAAGAAGTTACCAGCAGGATTGTAGTTGCATACTACATAAACTTCCCCATTTCTGTTCCTTGCCATGCCAACACCTAACTCAGTACTATCTCTCCATACTACTTGAGTAAAATGACCGGTTTTTAAAGTAGTGGGTTCCTTGCCATACTGATGTAAAGCTTCCTCGGCATACCTAATTAATAAAAGTATTTTAAATAGTTTCGTTATGAACGATTGAATGATATTAGAGGGTTGGTTGTTAATTGAAACATACCATTCGTTTACAGGCTCATCACCACCAACAACGGTCTTTGGATTGGAACTCCACATGCAATAAAGATTTTCCCCATAATCTATGTTCGCCCTATGTTCTAATCTACCCCTAGCTGCTAAAATATTTGCCCAATCTTGACTGGTCTTGCACAACTGTAAATTTAAATATTATTATTTAACGATCTAATACATACACACACACATACAGACATTTGTATTATTGGGATTAATTATTCGATCGATAATCACCTGTTTGCTTAATCGCAAAGGTGGTACACCGTGTCGAACCCGATAGTAATTGTGTGTTTCCAGGCACATATTGATGAATTCCTTAGGTGGTCCTGATCTACGCACAGATGGTTTACGCGTGTCAGTCTTTGTTATCTATAACATAGAGAGAGAGGGAACATTACTGAAAATCTAATGTTAAATTTCTTTTTCTTTTTTTTAAGGAATACGATATATATTTGATTTTATTGTTTTAGAATATAATTTAATTGTATACGTGCGTGCAATTTGTTATGATATTTTTTTTTGGAAAATTATACTTTGACAATAATTACATTACAATTATTTAATCTTATGTAATTTATATATTTTTTCTACGTAATATTAAAGGAAAAATAATGCTAACAGGTTGCAACGATTTCCCATCATTCTAACGAGAAAGAAATATATTTTTTAATTGATCTCGGTCACGCGTTTCGAAAAATCAATCTATTCTTCTTTTTGTGTGATTATATCAGATTGACATCTCACGTTGTTTTTCAAAACTAGATACGAAGATTTCTCACACTTATAGAGTGAAATGTTTCGAGATGCGTCACGTTTTCAGATCGCAGACAGACAGAACGTCGGAAAGTAATCAAGGATGTCTTATATGACTCGTACTGCTTTTTACGATATAAAACTGGAAAGAAGTTGTAAACTTTTGAACGTTTGATCGATAACAAACGATAACGATAACAAACGATAACGATATTATTTTCGATCAATATATCGATATTCTTCTAAACGATATCGAACTTTTAAATATATTACTTTTAATCGAATAAATAATTTTTGAATATTTTTTTGTGCATTAATTTCAAGGAAACAACAAGCAAATAATCTATTATTACAATGAATAGAATTACACGATATATATATATACAATTTCACCAATTGTTTGAGAAAATGAACAAATGTAATATTGCAAAGACACGGATCTGTATTGAGTGTTGGTACGCAAGGTATGTGCATAAAAGTAGCTCAACGATAGGATGATTGAAACGTCCTGTAATCGAGATCACTATAAACGTGTATTCCCGTTCACCTACGTAAGAGTAGTTGACCGGAAAAATGTGATTTTAAGATTTAGTCATTTGAGCAGATCAATTCTATATCGTAAAGTAATAATCCAAGTTGATGAGAAAAATGACGGGGAGGGAGGGGGAGTATTAAAGAAGAAAGGTAAAAATCATTTTTGAATCCTGTTGATTTTTTATGTATCATATTTATCAATGTTTAAAACCACCGTTCGAATGAAAATGTTTGTAGTCTCGTTCGGGTTCGATTAACTCGAGTCGCGTGTTTCTTAACGGATCAACGTAAATAGCTCAGACTAGTTGAATAGCAATTAGCATCGCGTGCGAATCTTTGAACAAGTCAGCGAGGTGCTGGAAAATCCTACGTCTTTGGTTTCTTCTTATTTCCGTTATGCTTAATAGTAAGATATCTTTCAACGTGATACAAAAACGAATCGAAAATCCAATCGTCATTATTTTCATCGTATTACTTAAGGATCTTTATCTAAAATTATTGACAGATTTAGGTGTTGATATATTATATCGAAATAAAATAAAACGACTCGAATATATTTTTCTATCGATAAACTTTGTACCTGGGATGAAGAATATCTAGCAGAATCCGGTGAAGCAGAGGAAGACCTTGCACTGCTGCAGGACATCCCATCGCTTCCTAAACTACCGTGAAAACTACCGTGTAAAGAATTAGAAAGTGGTCCTGGGGATGCTGGTGACGCAGTCAAAGGTGATTTTGATCTAACCGATTCCGTCCTTGACCTGAAAGATAAATCGATAATTATACGATAAATGAAAGAAACTTTAACAGAGAGTCTCTTTCAATTTTTAAACAGTAGCACTACTGTCTAAAACACGAAATAACTCGATAATTATTCGGTTTCTTTTTTTTTTTGTACGCAAGCTAACTTTTAAGTAATGTGCCAAGAGAAGCTTTGAATTATTGCATAGTGCGTGAAAATTATAACACATTGGTACGATTTTTAAACAGAGATACTTTTATAACAATTTTCTAGATTTATATTTATTATTAGATCGTCCCATAAGTTTTTTATCTATAACTTCGAGCTGGCTATGTTTGTAGACATGCAGGCTTATCTATTATTCATTTTTATGGCATAGATTTCAGTCGTCTTATAGCTCTTTCAAATCTTTTTCTACGTGGTTTAATATGGATAACCAAAAGAAATATTTGCGACATGTTATACTTGCTTTAAAAAAGGGACAACCTAATATTTAATTGGCAATTAAGTTCCCGCCGTTTTATTTAAATATTTAACAACAAGTTAGAATATACATTACCGATTAATTAGTTATTAATTTTTATTGAAAAATAAATTATTAAATAATTGGAAGAAAAGAAAAAACAGTAGGAACTTAGCTGCCAATTCACTATATCTATATATTTAACAATGTATACAAAATGTATAGAAAAGAAAAAAATGTAATAATAATAATAATAATAATAATTCATAAACGAGTATATATATTTATTTAGAAAAATCAGTTTAAGCTAAAAAATGCATACCTACTTGCATCATCATCATCATCATCATCATCATAATCATTTTACGATCGTCCTAAATATAAGGAAGAGAAATTCTTCTAAGAAGATCGAAAAATGTATGAATGAAAGGTAATGAGAGCGAGAAATATAGTAAGCATTAGAACGTATTATGAAGTGTAAGCATAGAAGAAGAAGAAGAAGAAGAATAAGAAAATAAAGCAAAAGCAAATGATGGAAGAAAGCGTACGAGGTCGGTCGATCTTGATCTTGCGAATCGCACAAGTAGTCATTACGACATGCGGAATGGGTCGAAGCAATTCATGACGAGTAGGATATCTAATGCGCTATCTAATAGTACTTCTAATCTATTTTCCGGCTAACAGCTAATCGCCCAAGCTGAACACACTGTGCTTCTATTTACAACTTGATCTTGCTTGCATCCTACACGTTTAATCTATCACAAACATTATATACATATACATATACATTTACAGACATAATATACAAAATACTTTCTATTCCGAAAAGAACGAATTTTGTTTTTTTTCTTTTTAACAATCTTTCGATAATATCAAATATATATATATATATATATATATATTGTTTAAATGTGTTGTTAACCATAAATAATAAAATATAATATGATCAACACATAGAGTAATTCGATCGGGAGATAATGTTCGTAATGTTTTCTCAAAGAAGCAAAGTGAAAGCTGAAAATTTCAATGTATGACAAGAACTAGCAGGAAGAGAAGGTGGTGGGGGAGAGGGAGGAGGTGGAGACACAACGTTCCGTCAAGATCCGAAAAAATTTATATTTTTTTAACTGCAACTGCAACTGCATATGCAACTGCAACTGCAACTGCAAATGCAAATGCAACTGCAACTGCATATGCAACTGCAACTTCAAATGCAAATGCAANCTGCAACTGCAAATGCAAATGCAACTGCAACTGCATATGCAACTGCAACTTCAAATGCAAATGCAACTGCAACTGCATATGCAACTGCAACTGCATATGCAACTGCATTTTTTTTATTATAAATTTTTTTAACTTTGCAACTACAACTGCAACTATCTTCTAATGTGTATTTTCATATTGAATGATTATAAAATATTAACGCAATAATATCAACGCTTTTACTTCCTCCTTCCTTCCTTCCTTCCTTCTTCATAGCACTCTAACCGCGGTCATGGTCGTATCCGAAGACCTTCCCCCCTTTTTCCCTTTCCCCCTTCCTTCCGTGCTGGTTCATCGACCCACCTCGATCAAGACGATAGGTTTTTTATTATTTTCATTCTCACATTACTATTGTATTAAAATAATAATTATAAAAATGTACAAATTATTTCGAAGGTTTCGTATTTTCTTTCTTTTTGTTTCTTTATTTTTATTTTTTAATAATGCACGCGAACGAATAATTTTATATCTTCAAATCAATTCAGTAATTCTCAAATTCGTATTTTCTAAACGAAACGCGTGCAATGGTTAATATAATGTTTTAACATTATAGAATTTAATTCGATCTTTCGTTTTTATACTTGTTTACATAGAACGTCTTTCTCGAGATGCTGAATGTATAAATAAACGAATAGTTTGAGACGCGTGGTTCTTGTAAACAAACGAACGTTGTCTCGCACGGTCTTCAGACGGTCGTGGGAACACGGAGCTACGTTATTTAATGCATTGAATTCCCTTTCGTTTAAAACGACATAAAAGTGTATTACGTAGGAGAGAGTTACAATCGATTTACGAGAAGTAACGTGTATGTGAGCGAGTAAATATTTGAAAAAAAAAAAAAAAAAAAAGAAAAAAAAACCCCAAATCAAATAAAGTAAAGTAAAGATATATTGCAAAGAAAGAAAAGGAAAGTAGTGTTCTAACTATTATATTTTAAAAATTACGAAAGCGCATACACTTACAAGCGAGATAATATTAAATGGCCAATAAATTATCAAATACACAATAGAACAAAAATATTATAATATATTTAAAAGAGAGAAATTTTCAGCTGTCACTCTTATTTGTTGCAAAACACGCGCGTACATAATATTATAATAATACAAAAATAAAAAAGAAATATGTCACACTGGGTATATACTACATAAAGTAAAACCATTACCGATTCAAGTGAAGTTCAGCGAGAAGCGTTGTTGCAAGGATGCAAACAGTGAGAAAAGGGGGATGGGATGGGAGGTATGGGGGGAATTCGTTCTAGTGCTATAAATCAGTCATATACTTTCTCGCTTCACTGGAATTGGAATTTGGCTTGACTGCAATTCTGCACCATCATAGGTGTGTGAGTGTACCTTTCGGGCGACAGCTGGTCGACAAAACCGACCACCTTCTTTTTCGTTCCACTGACGCTGAGCGAGGGCATACTATAGGGCAAGGAAGTAAGGGAAGATTTACGATGTACACAAACTATCATCATTTTCAAAAAAAAAAAAAAAAAAAAAAAAAAGAAAAGAGTTACACGCTATGGGTACTAAAATACATACGAGTTGTATGAAGAAGAGAGACGTCTAGAAATAAAAAGAAAAAGAAAAAGAAAAAGAGAAAAAGAGAAAGAGAGAAAGAGAGAGAGAGACAACTATTTTGTAATAAATTTTATTCAAAGTAATGTACTTAACAGTAAGAGGATATGTATATTTCAACTCTAACGAAAGATACGTCCTGCAATTGACAACGCACTTACACATACATAATCGAGTAGTCATAGTTTTCTCTTGGAAACCTCTCTTCTTTTTCTTCTTCTTCTCTTTCTCTTTCTCTTTATCTTTACCTTTATCTTTATCTCACATTTTCTTTCTCAAATCACCATCCTCTATCTCTCATCTCTATCCTCATATCGTGATATATCTATACACATATACAGAGAGAGAGAGAGAGAGAGAGAGAGAGAGAGAGAGAGAGACACATTTCTATAGGGGGAAAAGGATCCAACGTGAAATTACCGACTACAACTTTACGACGTATAAATCTTTGCCTACTGAAACGCATGTAACGAGTTTCCGGTACTAGGATATATACACATAGAAGAAACTTCTAAAATGAAATTCGTGCATGTTTGTTATGTTACCACCGAGACGTTTCTCACAATGCGATATCGAGCACTATAATATAATTATTATAACGAGTAATTTTGATGAATAACGATTATTACACATATATTATCTACATGCTAACTTTCCGTCTAATGTTGTTGTTTTATTTTATTTTATTTTTTTTTTTTAACTATTTTCTTTTCTTTTTCCATAGGAAATTGTCGACAAAATATATGGCACGGCATCGTTCCGGTATTTTGATCGATGATAATTTACCAGCGATTAATTTCGTTATGTAATATATTGTTTTTTTTTTTTTTTTTTTTTTTTTTTTTCTCTTT
>NW_014569736.1:58389-83838 GCF_001313835.1 Polistes canadensis
TTTTTTTTTTTTTTTTTTTTTCTCTTTTTTTTTATATTCTTCTTATCCTCATCGTACCATCCTATCTCTCTATTTGCAATTATTTCGCAATAATATAATTAGTTTCTAAGAAAATGAAATTTAAACGAATACTCGTACCACCCACCATCACCAACCTGTTAGACTTTGGCGTGACGATGTCTCTCGTTTCGGAAGTATATTTTCTTTCAGCTCTGCCACCGTTGAACAACTCGACGGTTTCCCTGGTTACGGTTTCCAGAAGAGGTTCTCCACCACGTCTACCCTTGCTGAAAGTTCTCTGATCCGTTTTACGGACCATAACAACCCTCGACAAGGGTTGGTTGAACTCGTGACCATGCATAGTCGGTGGAATCATTGCTAACGATTGCGAGAGGGGTCCTCCTACGCGTGGAGACCTGAAATTTCATTCAAATAATTGTAGAAAAAAAAAAAAAAACACTCTTATATAATATATATGTATATATATTTTTTTTCTGTGAATAAAAGTTTATTTTTAAATGGTAACACTTTCAATAAATAAAATCATAAAAGTATTGACAATATAATTATCCTAGATGATTCTTATATATTTTTATTAACGTTTGAACAATCTAATCAATGTAATATTTAACAAAAAAAGAAAAATAATACGTGTAATTTTTTAGTGGTGTCGATAATAGGTGAGATAATTTGAAAGAATTTCGTAGAAAGAGAAGGTAACACGTTTGACGCGTGATCTTATCTCTTCGTAGGTAAGTTATGGGATGAGAAAAATGTATCTACGATTATTTCCGTTCCGTGACCGAAGGTCAGTACGTGGTGCAAAGCGGTTAGAACGTTGTTACGTACTCGAGGCTAACAGATACATATACATGAACGTAAATACACACACACACACGCTACATGTATTAGAGAGGATATTCACATACTCGGATGACCAAGAGAAAGAAATTCCCTCTCGAGGAAAATTTAAATGCACAAAAGTTGGAATTATCCGACCGATTAGATCGCTGAGAATTGAAGTATTCGTATAACGGAGAGTAGTATTAGTTGGCTCGTTAAAACTCGGCACGAGTTTTCCCCCCCCCCTCCCTCCCTCCCCCTGTTCAAAGTAACAATTAAAATCGATTAGGTTTTAAGGTCTCTGTTTCTATTTTTTCTTTTCTATACTTTCGCAAAGTCTCGTTAGCGTTCGTAATTTTCCCAAAATTGATTTTAGTATTTTCTTAATATAATATGTGTGTGTGTGTGTGTGTGTGTGTGTGATATTATTATTCTAATCAATTATTATTTTTTTTTACACTTCGCGATGTAAGGAATTATTCGAATGATCGATGATGATTCGTTTTAATAAAAAAAAAAAAAAAAAAGCAACTGTTCGTTAACGCGTCCGCGTTCGAATAAGTGAATCTTAAATCGAAATGAAACTGTCTGCCTGATTTTCGTGACACGCAAAAAAAACAACATCCCTGGTTCTTTTGAAATTGTTATTCCGAAAATAAATTTGTTGATTTTCCCCGTCATAAGTTTAAAGTAGATATTAAATTTGATATTCGTAGAATCCATTAAACACCTATATGGAAATAAATCTAAACATTTCCGAATTCTAATTTGGTTTAGGGTCGATGCAGAAAGTTACTTTTTGCCGGAAAAAAAAAAAAAAGGAAAAAAGAAACAAAGATATGTTTGGCTTAACGACTTTCGTGAGAATCCATCATCGGCATCGTAAATATATTGGAAAGTGTTCCATAGAAAGAAAGTAATAATCATACTAAATAAGAAGAAGAAGAAGAAGAAAAATAAAAAGAAAAAAGGAAAAAGAAAAAGAAGATGAAGAAGTCTGTTTTCCTTCCCATTGCAAAAAGTCTTCTTTATAGTTTGTTTAAGCAGCAATATGCGTGTTCGCAATAATGTTAACCTTGACTTGAAATAAATCCTCGTGTATGATTAAAGAGGATCGATAAAAAGTTGCGGTCACGCGTCGGATATTCGAGGTCGATAGATAACTCGAAAGATTGTCGTAAAGATCATAGATCGATCATCTTACGAAACGATCACGATCGATACGAAACTTGTATCAAAAGTAAAAAAAAAAAAAAAAACCGAAAAAAAAGAATAAAAAACAAATGTAGTAATAATATAAAACTAAAAAAATAATAATAATTATATCGAGAAAAATAAATATAAATGATACGAAAATAAAAAAATGATAACTTACGTTGAAAACGTATATAGAAGAAGATGAATAATAATAACAATAATAATAAAGAAAAATATCTGGTAGTGTAATCGTTGAATTCACGAAGAAAAGGAAAAACGAGGAAGACGAGGATGAGGACGAGAAATAGTAAGAAGAGGTGGTGGAAGAAGAGGAGGACAACACGGAGGGTCCATAATTTAGGCGCGTAACGTGAAAAACGTGGGTTATGGAGGATCCTCAAAGGTTTATATATCGGCGCCGACTAAACTCGGCTTCAACTCACAACTCGGTTCTGCACTCGGTTTAAACCGTGCGACAGGACGAACAAAACTGGCACGAGTCGACCGGCTTACTGAGGGAGAAGGCGTCGTGAGGAACAGACAGAGAGAGAGAGAAAGAAAAAGAGAGAGAAAGAGATATGGTGGAATGGAAAGGAGAGAGGGATTCTTCTCTTCTCTTCTCTTCACTTCTTTTTCTTTTTATCTTTCTATCTCGTTCTTGCTCACGAAGAAAGAGATAGGAGAAAAAGAGAAAGAGAGAGAGAGAGAGAGAGAGAGAGAGAGAGAGAGAGAGAGAGAGAGAGGAAAGGTGGCCAATTAGCCGTTACTCCGTGCTGCAGCAGCAGCAACAGCAACAGCAACAGTATAACAGCAGCAGCACATGCCTATACTGAACGAGTAACTCTCTAGATGATACCAGCTGCAACGAGAAAATACTACTACACTAACCGTACCTCCTAGCTCGATGATGTTCCGAGCAACACTGAACTTTTCTGTAGTGTTCTTTCACCAATCGCATTCGTAAGTTCGAGACCATTGAAATCCTTAGGAAGGTTCGATACCTTAACGAGAAATCATCTGAGATAATATGGTTCATTGTTATAATTGATTTTAAGTTGTCTTGTTTAATTCATTGTTTCGTTTATTTGCTAATACTATGAACGTTGGACGGTTATCGTTTGTATTTAATAATTCCGATTACCACGAATGGGAATTTAAATTCAAAAAATGATATTTAAGATATTCTCTATGAATTTTCCAATCCTCGTGCATTATTTTGATAATATTTCTTTTCTATTTGGAATGCATCTTTAACAGCGTGTGTTCATATAGTTACAATAACAACAACAAAAAATAGAAGAAAAAAGGGATATTTTATTTATGAAATAAAATGAAATGAGGATTAAGAAGAAAATGTATCGATTTGATAACTCTTAAGAGGAAGAATATGATATATATAGAAAATAAATGGAATATAACAATTCGTGATAATAGTTTCGTTCTTTCCGTTTTCCCGACAGAATGCGCATGCGCTTAAGCCAAGTGTTCACCGCGGGAAGGTAAAGATAATTCGAGACGAAGACACACGGACGAACGAGTACCGCTATTCCGGCTGACCGGAATCACTGCTCTGGAACAGCACGATATTCGTTGTCGTATATTCTCTTACATGTATTCTCGCGATGAACAGAAAGCAAGCAAGCAAGCAAACACGCACACCCAACACCGGTCCACCAATTTCTCATTTCGGAGCACGTGCGATTTGCCTAGCGCAGCGCAGTTGCATAGCGCAGCGCAGTTGCATAGCGCAGCGCAGTTGCATAGCGCAGCAATTGCATAGCGCAGTTGCACCTGACTCGCACGTTCCGCTTGGAAAATATCGAACGAGGATCGGGAGAATGAAAATTTCTACGCTGATACGCTCGGAAACGATTCATACTTTTTCTATTTTCTTTTTCTCTTTTATTTGTATTTCTTTTTTTTTTTTCTTTTTTCTTTTTCACGACGAGAAATCATATTATCTTACCATCTTATGGCAAAACCCCATTTAACGTTCACCATTAATATAATGTCGATAAAAGCGTGCATATTTAGTTCGTGAAATTCTTTCAATATATATATTGACGCGTTTATTTATTAATTAACAAATTTGAATTATTTATATCTTTGTATATAATATAGACAAAAAAATATTGTATCGGTCAAAAATGTAAATAGGTGTATAATTAATGTAAACATTTTTCTATATATAGTTATATAAATATTCATTTATAATAGACGTTGAAAAAACAATATCCAACACGTATTTATTTATCGACCAACAATCACGTTATTTTCCATCGAAATGAAATAATAATCATTCGATGATTAACTTCACATTTTATATCGTAACAAATAATATATCCTTCAATTAAATACTTTATTATCGCAGATTTAGAAAAATAAATAATTAATGTTGTATTTTATAGAAAATAATTAGTTCTATCATTCTTCCGATCTAATAGAACAGCACTTTGATAAAAGTCACGAAATGGGAACACGTCCTTCTAGTACTCGGTCGAGTATCTACCTGTTTCAAATTGTGGAACACTTGATTAGAAAGGATCTAACACAGAAAAAAAAAATGAGAATAAGAATAAGAATAAGAATGAGAATAAGAAGAAAGAAGCCTTAGAAAGGGACGTTACTATAAGTAACATGACGTGCGTCCTTCGGGCGTGCATAATACTTTCGTTTCGAGATACTCGACTCGAAAGTAGCATAATTCCTTCCGGAACGAGTACTGTTCTATCCCAAAAGGTAAATACTCGAATACTTTTCTTTTACGATTTTATCCAGATTATTAAAATAATTTCTCTAAGAAACATTCGAGAAATTTCATCGTAACGACAAGTTTTTTCTCAACAATTGATTATTATATTTTAAGAGAAATCTATGAGTGCACTAAAAAATGCATAACCTTCTTACGAATTCTTATCACAAATCAGATTATAATATCTGCCCTTCGATCGTATTCGAGTTTGCATGACCGATTGTAACAAATCATAAATGCATCGTGAAATCGACGACGCGTAGGTTGTATATACAAACGTGTATAGTTTATTTAATTTTATTATCTACGGATATATAATAAGAACACCGTACATTACCAGTGAAAGCAGCCACGAGGTTTGATGATTAACGTGATGAAAAGATATACAGAAGTAGCAGAAGAAGATGAAGATGAAGATGAAGATAAAGAAGATGAAGAAGAAGTTGCAATCTCATTACTCATTTCGAATTCGTGAAAATGAAAATGTTAATTGCACGCGTCTTTCTACGAATCATTTTACCAAGATTTTCTCGGCATGCAATTCTTTTTTCTTTTTTTTTTCCCCCTATCTTTCTCTCGATGTTGTATCAACGATGATGAATGTAATAGAATGATCATTACCGTATATATATATATATATATATATAATGTGTATGTATGTGTGCGTGCATGTATCTACGAACATGCTGTATAATTAAACTCGAAGAAAGTCGTTTTGCGAGCGTGCCCAAGTAAAACGGTATTTGAGTGAATGAAAAAAAAAAATAAGAAAAAATATGTAAAAGAAAGAAATGATTTCAAAGGATTGATTCCCTTTGCTTATTTCTCGAAGAATGTTTCAACTTTTGATAAAAATTGTCAAAAATGGGACACGAGAATATTCTTTGACTCGAAAACTATGCGCGTTCCATTTCCGTTCTGTTCTGTTCTGTTCAGTTTCGTTCTAACATTTTGCAGAATAAATTTCGTGACAAGCATCGCGTGCCATCGAGTAATCTTGATAAATTCATGCTAGTAGAAATCTCTTCTCGATCTAATCGACTTTACTTAGAAATTGTCATGTTTTCTCATTCCGATCTTAAAGATAATAATACGCGAACGGTGAGATCTTTCATTTATTTTCTATTACGTAAAAGGTAAAATAAACAATGTGTTTATTTGATCAATGTCCGAATTTTTCTTTAACTCTTTTTTTTTAATAATAAAAAATTGAACGAACTTCAGATGAAATAATTGGAACGATTAAAGGATCTACTGTTAGAAAAAAATCACACGAATTAAAATAATTCAATATTTTCTCAAGGTAAAATAAAATTTGTCACGCATTTAGATCAACGGAAGTTCAATTTCCATTACAATCGCGTTAGATTGTCCACCGACATGTTGAATATTACGAGAAATATGTAGAAATACGCGTAATAGCCAGATAAGAAAATCAATGAACGAAAAAAAAGAAAAGAAAGAAAGAAAAAAAAAAAAGGTATAATTACTAGATTCATATCGTATCGTTTATGTTTTACTGTCACAGTGTGGAATAATGATATATAGAGTAGAAAGTGAAACTTAAACATAAATCACCGAAACTTCCTTCCTTCCTTCCTTCCTTCCTTCCTTCCTTCCGCAATTAATTCATAGAAACCATAATGTTTAATATCGACAATGAACCGAAGTAGGTAATTTAAAAATCTATATATCAAATCGTTCCTTCATTCGATACTTTATATGCCACTTTTAATTTGTATTCCCCGTAAAACGATAAAACGAACGATCGTTTTAATTTCCTTTAATTTTCTTTTTACTGCAAAACAGAAAACAAAAATAACAGTAATATATCGTTTCTTTGACAATTTAATTGCAGGTAATTAAAAAAAGAAATAATGCGATTTTCATTTGGAAAAAAGGAATGAAAAAATAGAAAATAATCCAATTCAAGATCCAATAAACTAATCGATAGAAATTATTTAGCACATTAATTTGTAAATAATCGTAATTACGTATAAATCAACAGGAAAATATCGATTAAACAACAACGATTAGATCATCAACATTTCTGTTAACTCTGCAGCTTGATGAACGTTAATCAAGCAAGCCAGCTTCCATCACACGAGTTGTCCTACTTTTTCCTGTAAGTATTATGTATCCTATTCTATCTCCGTTAGAAGATAAGTCGACCTATCTTTATAACTTCGACATAATCAGTTATCTAAAGTAATACTTTCAAGTATTGGGTTGACAATTAAGTGCAGATTTTTTGATTAGCAACTAACAAGAAGACGATCAGCGAGACCCACTTCACATTTTCTTCAAATTTTCTACACTGCAGTACTCCATGAGAAAATTCCTTTTATATTAAATTAAAGTACACTTTATTGTCTACGCGTAGAATACTTTGTTGAGTTATAAATCGATCTGCAAAGGTCCATAAAATATCAGAGAATGCAATGCTGTAAATTGTGCATCTTTGCAACTTCTTTGAAAAGTTTCGGCAAATATTTTTTATATTTTTAGTAAATAGATTTTAATGATTTTTATATTAAATTAAAGTGCAATCTTTTGTCTACGCGTAGAATATCTTTCCGAGTTATAAATCGATCTGTAAATATTCCTAAAATATCAGGGAATGCAATGCTGTAAATTGGGCATTTCTGCAATTTCTTTGAAAAGTTTCGGCAAATATTTTTTATTGATTATTGATTACTGAGATTATTCTAAGATCACAATACTGATTCCATCGAGGTCATCGCGAATGACAGAAAATGAAATAACGAATAAATTGATTACAATGTCTAACAGACGACGTTATTAATAATCCTAAGAGGAAATATTTAAAGATTCCAACACAAAAATGATGATGATAATGATGATGTTGCATTTGTTACGAAATCTTCGTCGCGTCTTGTTGAATAACATAACATAACAGAACGTGACAGCCTTGGCATTGTCGATCCCACAAATGTCACGAATAAAACGAGTTTCGAGTAATCGAATGAATTATTGGATTTGAGTTAAACAACTTATCCGATGTAAATACAATTATCATCTTTCGATAAAAACCTCGAGATATAATATCTTGTTGCCTTTTTTCTTTTCTTTTTTTTTTTTTTTACTTAAATGTTAGATTTATTCGTAAAATATTATCATCATCTGACAGAATTATTTTCAAAGAGTATTTTTTTCATCGTTGCGTAGAGAAGGAAACGATAACGTTATGCAAAAACATGATTAAAAGGGGAACAATGTATCTTTGTTCAACGACAGCAGGTGTGTTTCTTCTGTATCTGTCCTCGAAACCTTGCGATCTTTTTATTCATCATTTAAGTTATCTCACTCACTCTCCTCACTGTTTTGTAGTTCATTAAAATTTCTTTTACATACGTCTCTTTGCGAGAGAGAGAGAGAGAGAGAGACCATGCAAATAGGTTACTACTGACGCAACCAGGAACGCGCGCCACCGGTTTCGCCTAATGACCGATAATTAGTCAAGTTGTTACGTAACTATTCTATTGTCGAGTAATTTATTCTAACAAGGAGCCTCGTTCGAGGATTTATTTAACGATACAACGATAAGAGAAACGTTTCTGTAACATTTCTTAAATGTTTCAATCGAATTTTTATCAGGACTCGTTTAAATATATTCTCGTCAAAAATCATCGTAAGGTCACAAAAGTGTATTTATAAAACAAATATTTTATTAGAATACTTCGAATTCCTATTAAATGATATCTAATACAACCGTAAAGATAAAGTGAGAGAGGAGAGAACATTTTCTAAAAAAAAAAGATCGAAGAAATTATTGCGAGAATTGTTTTAATTTCATAGTTAACACAAACACACTCGTTAAACGCGAATATTTTTGTTAGAAAATAGAAAAATAAACTACTTTAAATGCGTCCCGAATTTCGTATTTCTATTTCATTCGATACTTCCGATATTATCGTTCGAATTTAGTGTAAGTCGAATATTGATTTGATATAATATATGAAAAAAAAAAAAAAATGAAGAAGATATCGTTTATTTGCATACAAACGGCTGCATAAACTACGAGTTTATTTTTATACACGATCGTACGAATTTATTCATAGTTAACGACGATTTCTACGGTATAAAAGTATTAAAATATGTGTGTTGTTTTTTTTTTTCGAATTCATCGAAAGAAATCTCTGACCTTCGTGAAATAAAAAAGAAAAAGAAAAAGAAGAAAAAAATAATATCTTTTACGTGAAAACACGTACGGCACGCCCTAAACATTGATCATCGTTTGATTTATCCATAAAGGTGTGGCCAATAACACGTGGCTTATCGCGAAAATATAATCGAACAAAATTTTCGTTAGAACCTTCGCGATAACATTTAACCCAGAAATGACGTTATTCTAATTGTTCATCTACGTTGACTCATCTAAAAATAAATATCACATTCGTGTAACGATAAAGTAAAAAATCGATCAGATATCAAAACACGTGCGTTGTTCGATTAAATCGATTTTGAAATATATTCGAACGTCGTGCTGTTTGAATGTTCTATCTCTCCAATTCTTTTTTTATTATTCAAACAACGTTTTAATTGTTTTTCTTTTTTTTTTCTTTATACGAAAGATCAAGACCTATCATTTTTGCAATATTTTAATATAAAATAATAATTGAATGGAAAGAGAGATATAGAAAAATAAATAAAATTAATATATTTTTTGTTTAAATCTGTAAATCAAGTACAATAATTATTAATTAGACAACGTTTAAATAAATTCAACAACAATTGGTTTTTATTATTACGAAAATTCGTACGCGTTCGAAAAAAAAAAAAAAAAAAAAAAAAAAGAAAAAGTTCTTTTTCATCTTTTTATTATTATTTCGTAAAAATAAAAGTTCCATTGTAAATTGAACTTTGTATGGGTTTTAATGGTAATTTCTTGCATTATCATGTTTCACACGTAAGAATATTAAAATAGAGCGAGTCGTCTTACGATAGGCGTATCAGTTTTAGGGTCAAACGAAACGGCCGAGCAGTTTTAAATATTGAGCGTGCTGAATGTACACATTCCAGATTGTTATCGCGTATCCTCGTTTTATTCTTAAATATATAACAAAATAATATAATATAATATTTCAACAAAAAAAAAAAAAAACTACAATTTTTAACTGAATAATATACTGTAATATAAATCGATCGAAGATAGCTTGAAAAAAAAAGAATAAGGAGTAGAAATAAAATAGAAAAAGAAACGCAAAAGTAAACTATATTACAAAGATATCTTATCTTTTTTTTTCGTGTTCCCATAAATAGCTTTCTCGAGGTTTTTTTTTTTCGAATTCTACCGGGGAACGTTACTCGGCTTATCGAAACACCGAGACTCGCTTATGAGATAGCTTTTTTCGTGTCATAAATATCTGAAGATGCAGGATGATATAAGAAGTATCGATGAAGGTGTGGTACTGAAACATGTATCGTCCATTTTAACGAGCTAACTATTATACTCGTATGAGCGAATTATCTTTTTATTGCAAGTTGATACAAATAATAATAATAATAATAATAATAATAATAATAATAATAATAATTTAGTGCTAGAAATTTCCAGAGAGAGAGAGAGAGAGAGAGAAAAAGAAAAAAAAAAAGAAGGGTCCTCGAAGGTAAAACAATTTCTTCTATAAATACAAAAAAAAAAAGTATAACAAATTCCAAGAAGAAAAAAACGTTCCGATTAATGAAAATAAATTCATAAAATTTCCATACACGAACAAACGAATGCACTACCTGGTAGAAAAGTCAATTTATTAAGCCGATCGATTTAAAAGCCCGCAGTATTTTACGTTTCAAAACTGTTATGAACGAAAACAACGCGAGAGGTAATAATATAATGGTAGATAAAAAAAAAAAAAAGAAAAAGAAAAGAAAAGAAATGTTCTTGTTGGTATCGCATGTGCATAAAGTGTTGGGTAAAGGAATGGAGTAACACGCTCGTAAACTTTTGTACCGGTCTACGCGCTTGGGAAAAGGCCTTGAGCAAGTTCAAGGCCATGGTCGTTGCATAAATCCTAACTTCCGCGATGTGACATCGATGAGGAATGATCGACAATTTTTTTATTGTTCAATTAATGGAATACGATTTGTCGATTTTTTGTCTACTACTACTACTACTACTACTATGTGATCGTATTCTTCTTTTTTTTATGTTAAAAAAAGAAATAGGAAGGAATTATCATTCTCACGATTCGCCTTTCACCCTATAAACAACGAACAACTAACTCTCTTTCTCAAGATTGGAGCATGATGCAGCGATAATGACGAAAGTAAGGAACACCGTTCGATAGAATCGTTGTCTAGCCATCGGCCATTCCGACATAACCGACAAGACGATCCCTTCGGACCTTAATACGACGGCTTTCTTCGAAAGAACAAGCTTTCGCAAGGAACTGGGTGCAGCCTTAAAAATTCATCTCTCGTTCTCGCGCTTTTATCGTGAGAAAAGGTACGAACCGATCGCAAATGATCGAGCCTCGCGGCTTCAAAATAATATTATCCTCCTCCTCCTCCCCCTCCCCCTCCTCCTCCTTCTCCTTATAGTTATATACCTAAGTTATTATTTTTCTTGAAAATAAATATCTACAGACAGACCGTGTCCAAAAATTAATGTCCACTTTAGTTCGAAATTGAATAAATGATAATATAACGTTGTCAGAAATTTGTTGATCATATTTACGAATAACTTTTGATTCCACAGACAACGCCTGTTTAAAATGTGGATACTTTGATCGAAAATAAATTTTAATGAAACACCCTTATATTTTGTATTAATTATTCTTTCTATTATTTAATATATATTTGTTCTTTTATATTTATAACGTTGTCAGAAATGTATTTATCATTCTTCCTTTGATTCCAACAACTTGACACACTTTTGCGTTATGCATTTGATCACGTTATTATGCAGATAATTTATGGATTTTAGTATGATCGATATAAGAAAAAAGAAAAACAAGAAAAAACAGTTGTTGGCAATGTTATGTTTCGAGCAGAAGAAAGCAACGATAAAAAATAATCGAACGAGTTTAAACGTCCCGTACACCACCACCCACCACCATTCCTTGGAATTCTTTTATACTTTTCATGAAAAATAGGTCAGCAGAAATTTAGTAGGAGGAGTAAATATGTGTACTGGTTTCATATTATATACACATATATATATATATATATAAAATGTATCTCGTCGAAGAAATGAGTGCACTCGAACGCTATATCTTATTTACCCTGACCCTTTAACAAAACAGTCATACCGAGATATATTTGTGTCTCCAGTTTGAGATACGGTGCAACTGAAGATTTTAATTAACGATTATCGATCAAGTGGCTTCTTTTTCGTACGTTGCTCTAGACAAAAATAGCCATCGTGTTGAAAAAGAGAAAGAGAGAGAGAGGGTAAAGAACGATCACGAGAAATTATGGGATACATTAGTGCGTTTTACAACAAAGGACTCACTCACCGAAATAATAATTACACGCTCGTGTTCATTCTTTATCTCTTATTTCTCTACTTCGTAAACTCGATCCCTTTTCTTTTTTCCTTTCTTATCTTTATTTTTTCCTCTCTTTATTCTTTTTCTTTTTTTTTCTGTTTTCTTTTTTAGAACGAACGAACGAACGGATTTAAAAGATTCCGCGTATCGGTACCACCGGCACACGCTCAGTTCTTAGAATAAAGTCGCTGTGACTGGGGTCAAGAGTTCAGCGACGTGGGTGGAAAAATGCGTAGAAAGATTCGAGTTAGTTTCTCGTCGAACAGTAAAACAAGAAATCATCTGTTTCTTCTTTTAAAACTTAAACTTTTCAACCCATTATTTAACATCAATTTTTAAAAGAACGGCCTTGCCCGAGATACATTTTATTATATTTTTCTTCTTTTTCTTTGTTAATAATAAATTATTTGTTTTTTTTTCGTCATTAATAAACGTAACGATTGTGTATCTACAGCACTTTTTAAAGAACAAAGAATATATTATTTATCATGAGTAATCGGTCGAATCATAAATCTTTTATTTTAACAGCTGAATAATTACAAACCATCATTTGATCGATTACTTTGAAATGATTCATTAACAACAAATAGGACGAATCCGATTAAAATAAATAGTCCACGCGTATTTCTTTTTCAACATATTACAATATAATATATTTATCTATATTTTCGTTAAATACGCGAATATATACAAAAAAACAAAACGAAGTACCACCTTCAAGATTAAGAATTGTAAAACGATACATTGAAAGGAACGAAAACGATGGAATAATAAAAAAAAGAAACAATAATCGTCTCTCGAATTCGGCGTAGGATTTTTAATGAAATGATAATGAAAAAGAATAAAAAAAAAAAATAAAAAAAAAAGGGTTGTTTGTTGTAATTTGTCGGACAGTGGTCATCATTATCATCGGTTTATCATCACGGTCCTTACCTGACGCTGTAGGATCTTCCTGGTTTGGAGGTCATTGCACTAGATGGAGAGTGGTTGCAGCAGAGGGGGAATGGGGTACGCCGAGTACCCAATCGATTTTCCACAACGACGATGGGGACGACGTCAACGGTTTGACGGCGTACCGGGAAAAGCCGGCTTTCTGCTTTCCACCCTTTTCGTTTAAACGTTAGCAAGGTTTGCTAGCTTGCTTGCTTGCCACCCCCTATGCGCTCGTTCAAATCCTCAGCACCACCTCTTGGCACGTGACTGCGAGGTTAAACTCGGAAGGGTGCATCCTCTTGAAGTCGCAGACCAATCGATAACCACTAGTCGGTTTTCTCTTCTCCCAGAACGCGAAATTAAACATACGACGACCACTATGACAACTATGGACAATCGGGGGAGGAGGAGAACGATGACGATGCGATTACAACACTATGACCTTTGATTTTCCAAATTTCCCGCTTGGACTTGGACAAACACTTTGATTCGTGACACCACCAACCCCGCCACTATTATATCCAAATACCTGTCGTCTCACCCCTTCTTTGATTTTGTCGAACCCTCCTCCTACTTGTTGCTACTATTTTCTATCTTTCAATTGTATTTTCCCTTTGTTCTTCTTCTTCTTCTTCTTCTTTTTCCTTTTTTCTATTTTTTATTATTATCAATATCATTTCGATAATATAATATTACTATATTTTCTAAACGAATGATGGATATATTATATACTTGAGTTTTTTTTTTTATACGTTTCCCTTTGTTTTCTTATATTGTTCGAACGATTATGAACGAAGCGTTCTTCGTTGTCCGTTTGTCCAGTTAGTTAGTAATGAAAGGGGCGTGATCACCCACCCGTTCGTACATATATCTATCTTCTTTTCTATTTTTTTGTTTGCTTGTTTTATCGTGCGAAGAACCACAGGGAGTAACACGTGTTAACTACTCCCGTTCAATCGTTTACGTAGAACTACGATATTCGTACTTGATATTCCCTCGCACATTACAGATTCCACGCAAGTGCACAACCAGCCCTTATCTTTCTTTTTTAATTTTTTCTCTATTCCAATAAATACATTCTTCTGTTCTTCTCATTCGAGATTGATTATTATTTTTTTAAATCACGAGAGAGAGAGAGAGAGAAAGATAGAGAAAATAATTGATAAACAATTGATATAATTCACAATTCCCATGAATATATATATATATATATATTCATTCGCGATTGAGAAAACTAATAATAATTGACACGATCATTTTGAATGTTAAAATTATTGAATGCAATGAGGTCTTTCGTCGGCGACATCCCGCAATGAAATGGACGCTGAACGTTTCCGTTCCTTTTTCTCTATGGCGCTGAAAGGGTGTATACGTAAGTATATATGTATCTGTGTGTGTGTGTGTGTGTGTGTATGGAGGGGGTGGAATTACGTATTAGGTATACTTTCCACTGGAAAGAAAAAAGTGGGATCGAGGAAAGGGTTTGAGAGGGAGGAAGAGAATTAATAGAAGAAGGAGGAAAAGGGGTAGGAGGAAGAGGAAGAGGAGGGCACGTAGTATTCTCTAAGGAAAGGAACCACTATGGCAAACCGTTCCCGTTTATGCTATCGACCGTATCGCACTGCGACGACGAATAGAACTGACGGCATATACGACCTCGTGGCGCGCCGTTCGTTTTCTCGCGCACGCTCCTGTAAAACATATTATGTATATATATATATATATACACACATATACATGTGTATATATATAGATAGATACATATACATGTCAATGTATTTCTCAACGTGCACAGGTGGCGCCAAAATAAAAGGACACGTACGATCGACGTTCGTTCATTCGCCACGTGCGTGTACGTTTATCCTTTTCCACCCTCCAACGTTAATCTTTTTATTCTATTTAAACACCATTTTCTTTTCCTCCCCTTTCGTCACTTACATCGTACAAAAATTTATTATTAATGTGTTAATCGATAATTATCAGAAATTTGAATGTTGTTTTATATTGAAATCAAATAAATACGTCTAAATTGTATAATTTGATTTAATTGTACGTGACTTTTTCTTTATCATTATTATTGATAATCATCGTTATATTGTATTATAATATATCGTTGATATCATTTTATTTCGATTAAAAATTTTATACGCTAAATAAAATCTTTAATAGTTATTGATTTTTTTTATCGTCTTTCGGTGCATTCGAATATGCATCTCGTATGCTTCGTTGTAACCAAAATTCATCGTTTATTTTATTTTATTATTTAATTATTTCAAATTTTCTTTTGCCACCCTTTCGAATATCGATATCATTCGTACTCGATTGTACCTTTTTTTGTGTCTATCTATCTAACACGAATACTCTCATGTTAAAATTAACTTTCGATTTGTAGTTACAAGCCTACAAAAAATGTATTAAGAAAAAAAATGTGATATATCAGAAGAAGAAGATATAATACAAGTTGGAAAATATTTCGGTAAAGAAAAAGAAAGAAAGAAAGAAAAAGACAAATCGAAACGCGATTGGTGGCCTCGTTTCTCTTGTCCCTTGAAGCTAATTATTCGTAGACTGTGACGCGACGAGTTCCCTAAAGCCCCCTACAAACCACCCCCACCCTTTTTCGAAGAGAGGAAGTTCCACGAGCAGACAACGATAATGATCGTCGTTGCTCGCACTCTCGTAGTTTCCGTTGAGACGATATAAATGGTAACGAGCGATGCTCGCTGAGTGGTGGGTGCCACATTAAGGTTTGCGGCGCCTATGATCTGCTTGCTTATTGCTATTAGCTGACGAGATGCGCCGACACTAAGGCGAATACCGCGTTTATAACTCTAAACTCGTGGAAATCTCTGGCTGTCGGCCACATAGTCCAAATTTCAAAAAGGTATCTTTTACCAAAAGAAACAGAAAGAAGAAGAAGAAGAGAAATCACTGATCGTGTCTTCGTGTTTTATGATAAGGACGACCAAGACTAACGTGTATTAAAGTTCATTATAATAAGAAGGATTTCTAAATGATTCGCGTAAGTTTAAGGGAACATGGATTATCCTCCATGGAAATGAATGATACAACATATAAATTTAATCAGGATTACGTTGGAAAAGCATTGAAGAGAATAATCCTAGATACAAATTTTATTTCTACGAAAACACACACAGAAAGGTGCATAAAATAAAAAAAGTAACGAGATTCGCAGTGTCATTGTCAGTTGGCCAGTAGTCGTCTGCCGTAGGTGGTTGCTCGAGGAACGGGACAAGGGTCAGGGGGTGGGAAGGGAATACTCGGGGGAAAATTCCAAAGTCGCTACGCGCGACGAGACTAGGAGAAAAAGGAGAAGAAGATGACACGCAAGGGGGGTCTCTTATTCGTGATGGTGGTTTTAAACGAAGAAACGATGGAACGAATGAACGAACGAACGAACGAAGAGCGGTGTGGTGTGGTGTTCTTCTTCTTCTTCTTCTTCTTCTTCCCTCGGGAAGAAGCACAAAGAAAGTCGCGAGGAATGCCGGGAGTTCCAGACGCGTAAATCGCTCAGCGGTTTCCCTGCGCATAGGTGCACACACACCATAGGATAAATATAGACCGCGGCCAGAAATATGTCTTTCAGCCCGCACTTAAAATCGTCGCTTCCGCCGTTTGGTGTCGGAGGCTGGGTTATACCTTTAGGGCTCGACTACTCGAAACTTAGGCGCATTTCGACGCGCTATCATCAACCATCCTCTCTTCGTCATCCTCCTTCCGTTTCTTATTCTTATTCTTCATCTTCATCTTCTTCTTCTATGTTACTAGTTCTCTTCATCATTCGTTGAAACACGACTTTTCCATAAGATTTATTAATCTGTTGTTTCATCTCGAAATATTATCTACGAAGAGTTACGATTAATAATGATTCGAACATTTCCTTTTTCTCTTTTTTTTTCCTAAGCAAATTGTTAACCCTTTTGAGTACTGAATACTTTAAGCTTAAGTGTTCTTTTTATGGGACGGAATAGTTTTAATAATGCGACTGTTTTCTCCGTTGATTGATATTATTAATCAGATCATATAATATAAATTTTCATGTTACATTAATTGCAACATGTAATATTACCTGCTTTTCAGATACACAAGTTATTCAACAGATGTTCTATCTTATGGGCCTATTACCAATGCAATTTCATTCGGCATGTAAAATGTGTGGTTAACTTTTTTTTTTTTTCTTTTTTTTTTTTTTTTTTTTTTTTTTTTTTTTTTTTTACGTATATTATATGCGAACGTTTCTTCTTATTCCATCTTTCCCTTTGTCTAATAAACGTTATGCGTTTTAAACTTAAGAAAATGTAATGCCCCGTTATGCTTAGAGAAAACTGTTTATGATTATGATTTCTCTCTCTCTCTNACACAAGTTATTCAACAGATGTTCTATCTTATGGGCCTATTACCAATGCAATTTCATTCGGCATGTAAAATGTGTGGTTAACTTTTTTTTTTTTTCTTTTTTTTTTTTTCTTTTTTTTTTTTTCTTGTTTGTACAGATTAGTCAATTATTACTTGGATTTCCCGTTAGTAATAAGTCTAATAAACGTTATGCGTTTTAAACTTAAGAAAATGTAATGCCCCGTTATGCTTAGAGAAAACTGTTTATGATTATGATTTCTCTCTCTCTCTCTCTCTCTTTCTCTTAACGGGTAATGATTTAATTTTTTTCTTTTTCGATGAAAATAATTGTCCATCCAGTTAGAATATTACCGTAAGTAAATAAATAAATATTACAACGAAGAAAAATGTTTGTGTAATAATCATAAGTTTTCTAGGATATATATATATATATATATATTATTTGTCTTGTTAAATATATACTTTGATTAATTGATTAAATTTAAAATATCAAAAGAATAATAAAACAATAGCACATGGTTCGTTTGCCATATTACATAATGAAATGATCTCGATAAATTCAAAGGATTAACTACACTTGGTTCTCTGTTAAGATCAAACGGAAGTATCGCAGCGTGAAACAGCTATCGAAGTGGTTGTCCTCGGTCATTCTGAAAAAAAAAGTAGATCCAAACCGGGAAAGAAAAGATTATCGATCTACGCGATCAGTCGGGCATGAAGGGAACTTCCAAAGTAGTAAAATGGCATGATCGGCATTAACCAAAAAGGGTAGATCGTAGATTTATTTTCATTTCGAAGAAGAGAAGAAAAGATACGTAACTTTCTCGTAATAATATAACAAAAAGTTCTATATCGAATTTCTTATCGAAGTTATACAAATTGTTATAAATAATATAACAGCGGGCTAAAAACATTATACCCTAATACTTCCTATGTTTAAAGGGATTATAATAAACGTTCATGGACAAAAGAACCAAAGATATAAATCAGCGTAACGTTTAAGATAATTTACGGAAACAGAAATTAAGTTAACACGTAGGATAATATCTTCCTCCGGCCGGGGGACAATAAATCCTACGGACGAAAGCCTATCGGCAGAGTAAATATAAACCTGATCTATGCGCGCATAATCGTTGCATATTATTATTATTATTATTATTCCCGACGCGTCGCCTCGGGGAGCTTTAGGTTATTTACGATCATGGCGTGCGCCTGTTCTTTCGTTGTAACTGCCTGTGGTCTCTGCACGCGTGTTCACGCAAACACACACACACATACACAAACATACATTGCATCAAAAGGTTTCTATTCATTATGAATACCGAAAAGGTGAACAACTTTTTATTTTCAAGGGTCTAGATTTTCCCGACGTAAGAAGGAAGACGTTCACGGGGATCGAAAGCTACGATCGTACCGATTATTTTCTCGATATCCCATAGAAAGGTGCGGTTTCACGAGATAGGTCAGCGCCTTTAGCGCGAATCGGTTTGCGAATCGGCTCGTTAATCCTTACGAGATCACCTTTCTCTTTCATCGAAGTGAACCGATTGATGAAACATTCGTTTCCCGTTCAGGAATCCTTTTTCTTTTTGCATCACATCGTATTACCAATATTTATTTTTTTATTTGATCATTATAATATATTCCTATTATTTCTAATGATTATTCTTATGGGAAAGTATTTTATTATATGCACAAATGTTGTACCATTTCTCTACTTTGTCTATATGAATTATATTATTAATTATTTTTAAAAAATTTTCAATGAGTATAGTTATATATATTATCCCGAATTAATTTCGACATTTATAGGTAAGAAATAATGGAGCGTGTCGAAAGTGAAAGTTGATATAGCTTGAAATCTATCATATTTTGTCTTGATATCATAAAATTAATTCAACACGCTTAGGAAAATGAAACTCATTCGAGATCTACGAGTACTCATCTTCTTAACCCATTAACATAGCGATCAAGCTGACTATAATTAAAGAACAGGATGTTTAGTTCGTACGTAATATCGAAGGTTAATCGAGGATGACCCAAGTTTATCCGACGAATAGGCTGACCTAATTGTAATCCATGAAAGATTATGTCCCAGCGTGAGTTCAATCCCGTTTTTCCAGTTGAACGATACAAGAACCATAGAAGAAACGTTAAATAATGATTTGAATTTAATCAAGAAAGATTTTCCTTTCGTTTGGTTACCTCGTAAAGTACAAAAGAGAATCGTATAACTCTTTGAAGCAAGGCTGTATTAAAATTTTTATTAATAAAAAAAAAGTACATCAACTTTGTGCAACTTGATACATAAATGTGCACGATGTGGCTATTCGAGTCCCAACCCCTATAACAAAAACCTTAATTGAATTATTATTATATTTTTATGTTTTCGTATTATGTCATTCTTTTATTAATAATAAAAAAAAATACCAATTTTGGGGGCAATTTAAAAGGAAATATATAATTTAAGTGCAACATGGGTTTTTTTTATTGTCTCTTAAATTCCTTGCCTCAAAGAGTTAACCGAAATCTTTTGAACCCTAACAGCGAGAAGCATCGTTTGTATCGCGAATTATAAAAAACGATGTTGAGCTATTTTAAGCTCGATAGTTAGGCTTACGTAATCGAGACTTTTTTTCTTCCTCTTCTACTATTTCTTTTTCTAAATAACGTTTAACAGAAGAAAGATATCCGTCTATTACGAACTACGAGAGAAGATCGTTTACGCCAAGCACATGTCCGACGTTCGGTAAAAACCTTCTCCCATAAATCCTTGACTTTTTGCGGATACATATGTGGAACGGCTCGTTTGTACTCTCCTACACGCGTTATAGATATATTTTCTAACTGAATTTACTCATTAGAATTTATATACGTTAGATGTGATAACATTATTAATAATTAGATAAGATAGATTAAATTAGAATACAAAAAAAAACAAAACAAAATAAACTAAATTTGGAAAATTTCAATAGAAATATAATATATATGTGCAACATGAGTCTTTTTTATTTTCTAATAATTCCGTACCATAAAAGGTTAAAGGCTTCTCATTATGAAAAGAAAACTTTCTTAAAACAACGCGATCGATTTTATAAAGAACATTTTTAAATCGTTCAGAAAGGAAATCCTTCGCAATGTAATTATTTTCTCTTGTTGCATAAAACTGTTTTCAAAAAGAACACGTTACGTTGTCGGTCTAGCGAATCGTACAATTGACTGTATTCTATGATACGTGTACGATTTATACGCGTCTATGAAATAGGTGTATAGAATTCATCCTTATTTCTACAACCTATCAAGTTTCCTCCTTATTTTGTTGTAGTTCGATAGATTCGAAATGATTCTTGCACGATTGCTATCGTTCGAGTTACGAGTTATTGTCCCACCTCCGATACGCGAACTTCTTGTAATGATACTTACATCTCGGATTACATTGAAATTCATTTTAATCCCCATTCTGTAAAGTTATTACGACATTAAAATGAAATCGGGTAATATGGGAAAATAACAAATGGTGCCGATAGTTAACCAAGCAAAACATAATCCTATCCAATGAAAAATAAAACAGGAAAGGGTTATTTTTTCATATTCTTTTGTTTTTCAAATAAAAAAAAAAGGCTCAATTCTCTTCGCTAAATTTCTACTTTGGCAATGGTTTAGTCAATTTGTTCGTGTCATCATTTAGTTTTAACTTTCATTCCTCTTTCTCTTTCTTTTCTTTTTTTGCTAATCAAGAACAACGATTTCGACAATTACAACGTAGGATATTTTTACATACCAAAAGATTTCTCTACTAACGAGCACTCTTCCCAATTTTCCTATTCACTCGTTCGTTCGTTCGTTCGTTCGTTAAATACGCATATGCCATTAGCGTATAGTTATGCTCGTCAAGGTATCGATATATCGATTACATACGAAGGTCGTATCGAAACCAATTAACCGTGACACCAGTGATGGATGGATGGGACCGCAAGATGTATCTTGTTACTTTGGCTACGTATGATTCTCTGTGCAATAAAATTAAACAGAAAGAGATACTATAAGGCGAAGGAAACGCATAAACTTGTTTTCTTAATATCAAATATTAAAATATAATATATATATATGTTTATATACGAGAAAACACTATATTATTTAATCGGTCAAAATTTACGACAAGGTTGTTGAAATTTAAGATGAACTTTATATACAAAAAAATATCTCATAAACTCGTTATTTTTTTAAACAATTCCTTCGTCGTCTTGTTATTTATATAATTAAAAAAAAAATATATAACTTCATTATAATTCTCGTGCATTTACTTAAGAAAAATAATGAAATTATGTTACATTCATCATACGTCACATTATCAAATTACTTATATCTCGAATCAATCTATTTCTATTACCCCACACACGATATCGTTGTGCAACATGAAAATATTACGTAACACTCGTCAAGAATAAATTCCAGGTACGGCACGTGAAAGATAGATCGTTCAAAAAGGGTTAAGAGAAAGATTGCCAAAGGGGGGTCTTTCAATCGGATTTATCTATCACATTGGTTTGCTCGAAAAAGAATCGATTTATCCAAAGAAAAGAGGAAAGAATTAATCGACGACAAAACGAACAAGAAAAAAAAAAGAAAAGAAAAAGAAAAACAAATACACGCGAAGTACGTGAGCATCATTCGAAATCAAAGCGCAAATTCAACTGGAAATTAAATCAACGCATGTGTCTCTTAATCCGATTTTTTACGAGCAAAGAACTCACGATTCGTGAATTCGAAAAAGAGATAGAGAGAGAGAGAGAGAGAGAGAGAAAAAAATAAGAATAAAAAATGGAGATTCCCTTCGATTTCACGTGAGAACCTATGCGTACGTAGATTGAATTCTCAAACAAAACGAAAAAATTCAATTGACACGTGCAAGCAAACGGAGATGAATAATTCACGAAGGTAGTACGATGTTACAATGAATTAACTAAAGGATCTCCCTTGTAACTTTTCACGAATTGTATCGAAAATTAATAGAAACGAGTATTCGAATCATTGTTCTTTCATTTTCTATTCTTTTCTTCTTAGTTTGTTTCTCTTTCTCTTTCTTTCTCTCTCTCTCTCTCTCTATTTCTCTCCTCGTGCTAAAATTATCATACGCGTTAATCCGTTGATTTCTCTACTACTCGTCGAGACGTTATTAATGCTAATAGCCATTACGACTACGCGCATTTCTTTGAAAAGTACTGGAGATTTCGTTCTCACGAGAGAATCTACTTGTTATACTCCCATTCCCAGCGAGATCTGGTGAACTTGATGAGCGGGCAAGCGGAAACGGTTATGTTAAGGCACTAGTAGTAGGTTGAAGCGCCCGGTTTGTTTTTTTTTTTTTTTTCTTTTTTGGTCGAAAGTATTTTTGAATAAGGATCTTTGCGATCTCTTTCACTCTTTCTCTCTTTTTCTCTCTCTCTCTCTCTCTACGTGTATGTGTAACCAACCACATATGTTCTTCCATACAAAATCTAGCGTTCGCATTTCCGCAAAGACATCTTTCAAGATGTCCCAGCATTGAAAGAATTCGACTGAAGAATCTTTTCAGGGATCATCAACGCTCTGACATTTCTTTTATTTATTTTTTTCCTTTCTGTCTGTCTGTCTGTCTCTCTTCTTTCTTTTCTTTTCTTTGTGAAAGAAAGAAAACGGTAAAGTACGGCCAGCTGTTGCATTTATTTTTCTCGACGAGAAATCCTTGAAAACGACGACGACGACGACGACGACGACAACTTGCCAGGAGAAAGTTCCTGCAGGTTCTTCGAACGATTAACTGTGCTTACCCTACATATCGCAGGACAACGTTTCGTCTCGTAAAGTTTAAGCAAACCGAAATGATTACGTTCTCTCGTGGGCATCGTGTGAATATCCTACGATAGTCGCCACGATAACATAGTACTTGCTTGTTAAAAAACACACTCGGGATTATTATTCTTTAGAATTTCCGTCAAGGTATTTCTTTTTACGTGAAATCGGATAATATCTTACCGACGACAATATTTCCATCCGCAAACCGCAACGTTTCCCTATCACAAAATGATATTACTTCTTCGTAATGATACATCTTACGAGATTAGTATACTGCAGCAATCCATTAAACTAAATGCAGTTGGTTTCTAGTGACATCACCTGATTTTCTTTTATTTTATTTTCTTTTCTAAATTATCGATAAATACAAAATTATATTCAAGGATCACGAAATACAATTTCTACGCGTCGCGTGTTCAAATTCATTGAAATATTAATTCATTGTTGTATCTTAATTGTTCTTCTTTTTTTTACTTTTATAACTTTCGGAAACGTGGGTGGTTTCAAGATACCGTGTTTCAATCTCGGTGTGTGGCAATTTATATTTATTTATTTATTTATTTATTTATTTATCGTTCTTTCAAAATCTCGAAAATTCTTTTTCAAATGAGAATGATATTAACACACGCGAAATGTGTGTTGCGCTTCGTGCATTTGAATTCGAATGCGATTCCGTATCTGGGATCGTAACGCAATTACCGGCTTCTCGTACGATGTCGTTAAACGGCTAGACTACTTTGCGGTTTTCCCTTCGCGTGGTTAATTTCATGGTCACCAAGCATACATAAAGAAAGAACGAGATCGTTTGCCACCACTCGCTAAAATAACGAATACGCTAAGGTGAATGACGATGATTAAATTGTTAAATTTGGACTTATGAAATTAATTATTCTAGCTTTGATTCATATCGCGAGACGATTTAAAATGAGAAAAAAAAAACAAGAAAAAAATGACGGTGTTATGAATTTTATTCGTTTGATATTAAAACGATAATAAAATATATGACTTCTTTTGAAGATGAATCATTTGATCACATTGTAATATAGAAAATAGGTATACACGAAGCTCGGTATGTTTAATATTAATTAAAAATTTAATTATCAATATTCTTGTCCAAAAAATATATTAATATATAAGTCTCAAAGGGAATTAAAGACGGTTAATAAATCTGATGAACAATTTATTTTCAACTAGTTGTACGTTTCGTCCCTTACTGGAGACTTCATCAGCAACTTGATCATTTACAGTTCACGTGTCCATACATATAATCTTTTTTACAGAGTCATACATTTCAATAAAACTTAACATATTACAATACAATTTGATCCTAAACACCTTATTTTATCATACGTAATCAAATACTGATTCTATCTAGACTAGTGTTTAATAATCTAGGTATCTTCAGTATTGAAAATATGGTAAATATTTTTTATGCTAAAAGTGAATAAATTTTAATAAAACTTATATTAAATTAAAGTACACTCTTTTGTCTACGCGTAGAATACCATATGGAGTTATAAATTTCGAATGTAAACTTCGAAAAATGTCAGAAAATGCAATGCTGTAAATTGTATATCTTTGCAATTTCTTTGAAAAGTTATGGTAAATATTTTTTATACTAAAAGTGAATAGATTTTAATGAAATTTATATTAAATTAAAGTACATACTTTTTTCTACACGTAGAATACTTTGTCGAGATATAAATCAATCTGTAAATGTTCATAAAATGTCAGAAAATGCAATGCTGTAAATTGTGCATCTTTGCAATTTTTTTTAAAAGTTTTGGCCAATATTTTTTATACTTTTGGCAAATGAATTTTAATAAAACTTATATTAAATTAAAGTGCACTCTTTTATCTACACGTAGAATATAAACTTGAGATATAAATTAATCTGCAAAGGTTCATAAAATGGCAAAGAATGCACTGCTGTAAGTTGTGCATCTTCGCAATTTCTTTGAAAAGTTTCGGCAAATATTTTTTATACTTTTTGCAAAT
>NW_014569736.1:84821-109079 GCF_001313835.1 Polistes canadensis
TACGTGTAGATAAAAGAGTGAACTTTAATTTAATATAAGTTTCATTAAAATCTATTCACTTTTAGTATAAAAAATATTTACCAAAACTTTTCAAAGAAATTGCAAAGATGCACAATTTACAGCATTGCATTTTCTGACATTTTTCGAAGTTTACATTCGAAATTTATAACTTCATATGGTATTCTACGCGTAGACAAAAGAGTGTACTTTAATTTAATATAAGTTTTATTAAAATTTATTCACTTTTAGCATAAAAAATATTTACCATATTTTCAATACTGAAGATACCTAGATTATTAAACACTAGTCTAGATAGAATCAGTATTTGATTATGTGTGATAAGATAAAGTGTTTTAGGATCAAATTGTATTGTAATATGTTAAGTTTTATTGAAATATATGACTCTGTAAAAAAGATAATATGTATTGACACGTGAACTGTAAATGATCAAGTTGCTGATGAAGTCCCCCAGTAAGGGACGAAACGTACAACTAGTTGAAAATAAATTGTTCATCAGATTTATTAACCGTCTTTAATTCCCTCTGAGACTTATATAATAATTAAAAAGTTTAACGCGTATCATCGTTGTTACACACGTGTTAAAAAAAGAAAAAAAAGAAAACAATTCTCGAATCTTTCGAATGCCGTAGCGTTCGCACCCTTTGAAATTTCCTATGGTTAAACTTGTTAGCTATATATCGAAATGCTATCGACTTTCGATACATACCAAACTATCTACCAATCAACCTATACCTACTATGTGTTGCAGGAGGAATCCACTTTCCCGTAGCCTTGAAAACTTGACCCGAGGAGAGAAACGGCGAGAGGTGGCTTTAGAATGAAGGAAGAAACGCGAGTGAGGTGAAAAGACTCGATTCGATTTCTTGTCGACTATTTCTTTTTGCAGTCGTCGTTGTCGTTGTCGTTGTCATTATTTACCGATCGTCATTCCCCCATTGATATTCCGCGCGAGTAGTAAAGACAATGACCCGATTAAAAAGTCTACTCTACAGTAAAATCGGTGTCAAATCGTTCGAGAACATCTAAAGAAAATAAACGTGATCAAAAGTGGGCGAGTAAAACAATAGATATGAATTTAATTTATGTATCGTTATCGTTCCGTAAATCTTTAAACATCTAATCATCATCTTCCCACGTAATTTCGTTCGTCTACAATGCAATCTCGTTTAATTCAATCTGCAATGAAGAATATCTTCAATCGAGGAATACAAAAAAAAAAATCAAGAAAAGTAGATCTCGATCTAACGAGAATGAGAAAATAAATCAGGCTTTGGGAAAACGGATCGTTAGAAGTAAAAAAAGAAAAAGGAAAAAAGAAGTACAAAATCAACGCTTTTGCTTTCTTCATGGAATCCCGTTCATCGAAAACCGGTTCTATGGGATTGCGCACAATTTCGATATACGACGGTTCTCGTACGAAAACGTCATTTTTAACGAGATCACGAAACAGCATGGACTCGTTAGATCAAATGAACCTTTTATCTATCCTTTTCTCGTATATCAAATGAACTCGAATGAACTTATTAACCGTGAAGGATGTACTATTATACTTGCTTATTACGTATATTTTTAGAAATTTATTTATGAGGTAACCGAACTGACTCAATTAAAACGGACAATCATCTGAAGTAATTGACACTCGTTGAATCGGTCGAAAAACACGACTATGTATTTATCTAGCAAGTCAGCTAGTTTTCGTAGAATCAAACAAACCACGAACGTTCGTTCTTAAAGTTCCGTAAAGGATAATCGTTCTGGAACATAAGACCGAGTTCAAATAACTGTATGTTACTTTTAAAGGACTGCATGTTGTTAATCGGTAGAATACGATTTTAGGAAGAGAGATGAAGGTATGTATCATCAACGTAACACGTTATACTATCTAACTTTATCTAAATATTCTAGTAGCATACGATTCGTTCGTTTGTTCGTGGCCTAGTTTTTAAAGTGATGATGACACTTATGACATGAAAACCGGGTCAGTAACGTACACACGATATGGACCCTAGTTTGTCCGTTCATCGAGCAAAGTCACGTATGCATTATGCACCTATCTAATACGGCTACTCATACTTTTAGCTACGATATATGCACATACGCATATTTTATGCTGCGTTGGCATCAAGACTCTATCCTAGCTAGTTCGATAACTAGCATGATTTATGACAAGAAACGGAAACAAGTAGCATTTGGAAAGTATCCGCGTATATAGGAATACATACATCACATCAACCGATCAAATCGAAAGACACCGACCTAGATCGTGCTTAGCAAAATAGGATAAACACAGACATGGGATAGATTGCTTATACATACTTTAACATCGTATCGAATCGCTGAAGACGTTATTCTTATTTCGAAAGCTACCGTAACTAAAAATCACACTGAGCTACGCATGCGCGTACCTAGTTGGGAGAAATGCAGATCGATAACTTTGACGATAGAAGTATATATGTATATATATATACTATGTATGTAGTTGTATAATATTCAATGTGTTGTGCTCCTAACTGTCGAATACGAAGTTTTCGTTGCGTTGCAATGTAAATGAGACTCTAATCAAATGGCTAAATAACCCATTATGCATTATTATCGCGTAACTTCGTTACAATACTGTATCATGTCAAATTCTATTAAATCTAATCTCATTTGATATATGCCAAAGAATATCATTTCCAATCAATTATGTTATTATACGTATATCATATTGTATATGTTTAAATATTTATAAGACACGCTTGAATTGATCGTAAGAACACGGAAAATACGACGATGTGAATTGCACATCCATGATAGATAGAAATATTTAACGAAACGACCTACAAACCTGCACGTGCTACACGTGATACACGTTGTAAAGCAAGTATATTATCTAGTAACTGAAAGGTATATTACTACTTGATGTCGAGGAAACAACTTGCCAAGATGTCGGTTGTTTTCAATGAAAGTTATAGACGATCGAATTAACTAACGAATTAATTTCTTGTTTTAATGTATTTCTTTTTAATAACGAAGTAATCAACACGAAACAACAATAATAGAAGAAATTTAATTTAATTTTTTCTCAACTCACCTCTTTCGTTTGATTTTAAAAAAAAAAAAACAAGATATATATATATAATATATTCCTCGTTAACGAAACGTCACGATCGCGAAAAAAAGAACTAGTCGAACTCGATTCAGTTCTCGAACACGACTGTTGCTGACTCGTCAGAAAGTTTGGAAATTGTAGCTTCCGGCATTGGTGTGTCGTCGTCGTCGTCGTCGTTCTTGTTATCAGTGAAAGTAACTCCATTAAAAATACGCCTGTAAACGACTCTGACTGGTAAACGAGGAATCGAGCAAATCGTTGCTGTTGATCACACTACACCGACGCAAGGTGCCATCGAGACAACACACAAGCAACCTGCTCCGACAGCTTTCCATTTCCATTGACAACGATTTTACTTTCGGCAAGTTTAACAGATTTTATGCTCCAATTAGCAAGAAGGTTGATAAATTAAAAGCTAACTTAAATATTATAATCGAAGTATCCTACTGTTGAACTAATTCTATACGTTGTTAATAAACCTTTCTTTATCGAGATTTTGAAAGAATTTTATTGATGATTATTGTTCGAACAAACGAAAAACAGATGGAACACGCATACAAAATTGAAAAATATTAAATTTATTTACTATAAATATTAAGTATTGCAGAGATAAGATTTAAAGTAACGATTATCATGAATTTTAGTGTTCATATACAAACAAGATTTTGGATTCTTAATAATCATAATGAATTATAAAATATTTACTCGAGATAAAGATGTTCTAGTTCCTCATCGATGCTCGAAATATCGTCGAACGAGTTGTAGATAAAACTCTCCGTTGCCTGCTGCATTTCTTTTGTATAAAAGTTGTTTCTGAAATATACAAAGGTAAAAATTGTCGATGATAAAAACAAATTCTCACTCGTAAGAAAGAAATTTCATTAAATTTTACCAAATGAACGTATCTAAGTCGATATTTGTTATTTTTTTGTTTGCTTTATATTGCTAAAAGAATCATGCTTCTATTAGGATTAGTAAAAAAGGAAATAATTTGACCGATTAAACGCCGACGTATGATAAGATTCACGCGAGTATCTCGTAAAACGTAACAGTCTCGTCATCCACCCTTCTAAGTTTAGATCTTACATAATAGGCTTGGCTACGGTTTTAACTGACTTTAATTGGTAGTCCCATTGTTTTTTCTTAACCGGATGCTCGCCTTTCTCGGGAGAGGGGAATAAATAAAAAAAACTATAAAAGATAATTCGTATGGTAAGATAAAAAATAGAAAAAGAAGAGAAGAGTAAAGAAGATGAGAGGATCCTTGAAAGATAAGAAAAACAAATCAAAAGATAAATGGGAGAAGCATCGATCTTCACAATGCTCGTTTTATTCTTATCGCTATACCATAAAGTCCTTGAAATTATTTATAATACGTATTATAATCCTACAACGCCATTTGGAAATGTGTATCAAAGAAATATTACAATTTTGATGTCGATGTAATTTAATGTTAAAGTATTTAAAACGTTGTAACGTGAAATCATTCCTTCGAACGTTTAACTTCTAACGAGATTCCAATAAGATGGCTGATGTGAGATACGTTAGAGGAGAAGAAGAACTTTATAGGGTAGTCGATAATCCAGTCATGGAGAAAGAGAGAGAGAGAGAGAGAGAAAGAGAGAGTATACCTTCATGGTTACAACGAAGGCCATTGCACTCTCTGACGATATTCCTTACTTCTCTTTCTTTATTTATTTTTTTATTTTCTTTTCTTTTTCGTTCCAATGTAAATTTGTATTCGTTCGTGTATATAGAGTTCGATGACCCGGTAAAAAATGACAAAGAAAAAAAAAATAAAAGGAAGTCGATGTTAAAGGTAAGAAACGACTTATTCGGCGATACAACTTCTTCCGGTAATTGTAAACTCTTTTCCTGATCCTCTGACTCGTTCTTTTTTTTTTTTCTTTTTTGATTAAGTAACCCAAAAGATATAAACAAGTGATCCAGTTTTTGTCAGAATTACGCGTCACGCTAATGAAAGTTTTCTAAATGAGACATTTGTCTTCGATCTTGAGAAAAAAAAATGGTAATGTGAGATTTCATTTTATATAAGATATCAATTCATTGTTATTTCATGAGAACATTCATTTAATCGTAATTTTGAATAAGTCATACGATCTTTTTATGACTTATCTTTAATTATTTCGTTATCGGTTATCATTATTTTTCGAATATGTCTATCTGTTTTATTTGGAAATCCGATAATAGTGATAAATCTTAACTACACCAACTATACTTATAAATTTCAACGCTCAACAGTTTAAATTTCGTCACGAAAGGAAGATAAAAAATACGAAAATAATAAATTTAATTAACAAAAAAAACCGGTTTATATAATTCTCGTTTTCGATATTTAAATTATTGATATTTATGAGAAAAATATTCAAGGGTAAAATTTCGTTCGCGATAGCATTAACGCGATTATTATTTTTCTATCGTTTTATATAATAATAAATTGAAAAAGTTAAAAGATAGGCATCGCGATCATGTTGAATTTTTCATCCAAATTTGATGTTTACTCGTTGACATTAATTGAAAATCGATGTCGTTTGCCTGCCTCTCTCTCTCTCTCTCTCTCTCACACTTTCTCTCTCTCTCTCTCTTTCTTCATTTCTCTTTCTTTTTCTACGGTACGTTTAACTGGCGCCATTCGTTTCGAACGACCGTCTGTTAAAAAGAAAATTATGCTCGACTGACTTTTTCCACTTTTTCCCCTCTCCCCAATCATTTCCAGGAAACGAACAAATAAGATATAACATTAGCATAATCTATATTTACATTTACAAAATATCAAATATCGTCAATTAAAAAAGACAACAAATTATAATAAATCAAATTTCAATATTTTTTCAAAATAATTTCTTCGAATCATTTTAAATTGCAGTTACGATGGTGCATGCACAAATTGCAAGTACTTGCAATTCAATTGAAAATTACTTACTCCTCGTTAGTTAGGAGATGAGTACTACGTCCCAAAAGGTTTTATATGCTCTGGAACGTCCGACGTTTTATCCGACAATCCAAACGATTGCACTAACAATGCGAAAAAAGGAGACTTGTGTCTGCCCACGTCGACGAGGGCTCTTTCTGTCACTTTAGTTAGTCCATTACTACATTAACGAGTTACTCTTCATACAGCTTTATACCACTGACACTCACCGATAAGACATTTTTCTCATTGTCAGTGATAGAAACAATTTCTGCTTACCGACACTGCCATACTCGTTCTCGCTTATACGAATCGTCTACCAATTTTCTTTCGTTGACATTTAATTTACTTTTACAATTTTCTTTTTTACTCAACCTGACAGTCGTTATTTTCATGTAAAGTGGTATTAAAGTCTCTTAAACGGCTGTATATTCTTTAACATATTCTTTGTTCATTTTGATGACCAAAGTCTCGTTCAAAAAGATGAAGGTTCAAATGTTTTTCTCCTATATTTCGAATTATCGTGTATTAATTATTCTTTAACATATAGTATTTTTTTAAACATTCTTTTTAACACGAACTTTGACGCATGACAGGAGGGAGGACACTGTTCATATTTTAATTCATATTTCGTTCGTACAAAAGTTATTTTCAATAACTTGCGTTATTCAAATCTAATAAAATCCGTGAATAATAATTTTAGAAACTTGAAATGAACAATTTTTTATACACGTTATGTTTGATTAATGAATTTATATAATCATCGTCAACCATAATCGCAAAGTGAAAGGTATAACAATATGAATATGTAAAACATTGCTGTCCTCGCTCCGATTAGCTTTTTATTAAGACATTTCTTTCGTGTGTCATGCTCCAACGAATATAGATTATAATCTGTAAGATCTCTATCACGAGAATACATCAAAATATTTTCTGAAGTATCACGTATATGTATACAAATTTGAAAAAATTGTTATTCAATTACAATTTTCTATCTTCCTTCCTTTCTCTTTACATTTACCACTGGTTGAGTGTTAAACGACATAAGCAGTTTTCTTACTTTGGTAATTCTGATGGTGAGACAGTATAAAATCTCAGTCGATAAAACAGATGAAATCGTGGTCGGTAAGACAGAGTACCGACAATAAAAATTTCACTGCAGAAAGAAAACAATCATTGCAGGTAATAGCAAACTATTTATTCGTAAAAAATCAATAATTGCTTGTTTTATTTTCGTAGTTTTTTTATGTAAGTGACTATGATAGCAAGACAGTTAAAAATTACGGTCGGTAAGGAAGACGAAATTTCAGTCGGCCAAACAGAGTACCAAAAATAAAAAAATTTTTATCGCATTAAGAAAATAATTATTGTCGGTACTCTGTCTTACCGACCACAATTTCATCTGTTTTATCGACTGAGATTTTATACTGTCTTACCATCATATACTATTTATTTGTTTCTTACTCTGGATTTCCTCAGTAGATGGCATTCTCGTTGTATTTTCTGAGCGGTTCCTTTTTCTGGTGACACGTGCATGTGCGTTATTTAGTGTAATTAAAATATAAATATTTACCAAGATTGTGATATTTAATATTCTAATTAAGTGTTAAAGGTAAGAAAATGATTATTATTTATTGCTTATTTATAATAAAAGATTCAAATACAGTTGAGATTTTCGAGACTTTATTCTTTTATGAGAGGTTATATTTTATACATTATTTTTTTACACAATATTATTTGCACATTTTATTTATAATCTATACATTGTATTACCACTTATTTCATTAATTTATATTTCTTTTTAGGTATCGATACGATGGCTAAATCATTACGCAGCAAGTGGAAAAGAAAATGTAGAGCAATCAAAAGAGAACGTTATGGTGCTAAAGAACTGGCAAAATTAAAGAAAACTCTTGGTATCGATGAGAGTGGGGATGTCGAAATGTCAGAAATTACGGAGATTGCTACAGGCATATAAAACATTATTTTTTCATATATTATTTCCTTATATTTAACATAAATTATAAAATACAATATTTTTCGTAGTGGTTGGTGCCCATGACATCAAGGAGAGTGCTAAAGCGAAGAAAAATGATAATGCTGATACAGAAGAAATGGAAGTGGATACTGGTAGAGTATACGATAAAAAAACATTAAGAGATCAATACGGAAACTATCCAGTTTGGATGAATAGGCGAAAAATATTGAAGCATAAAAAGGGTAGAGCAAAAGCTGCTAAAGGTACTACCAAAACAAGTAAAAGATTAACTAGGCGACAAAAAAAAGCACTTAAAGAAAATAAGTAAAGAGGGCTGTAAGTTGATAATTAAAAAGATATTTTACAACATCTAATCGTATTATAAATATATAAATGAATTCTTTCGTTAACACTTTGACTGCCATGTTGATCGTTTATGACCAGCCATGGTTTCTTCTGTGATGCCACGGTGACCATTGGTAACCGGAGCACTTGAACTTTTTACAATTGTAAAAATTGAATGAAAATTTACAGTTAGTGCATTTTGAATATCACCGCTAATTAAAATATACTTTGAAATAAAATGTGCGCCATTGAATTATTACAAATTTTTATTGAAACGTCGAAAGACTAATTTCTATGAAATCTTCAATAATAAAAATACTACCATGACCTCCTGAGCGAAACATATGGCAGTCAAAGTATGCTGTAATGAAAGGGTTAATACTAATTGATAAGGAAAAAAAACATTCTTACATTTAGTTTATATTATAGTTTTTATTATAAAGCGGCGTACAAAAATTCGTAAAATAATATTTAAATTACATACAAACTATGTTCTAACTAAGGTATAAATGCTAAAGTGGCAGTGACACCGGTACATCATATTTTCATCTAAGAGAAATTCATGCAAATGCAATAACAATACAATCATGAATCCTTTTACGACAGTCTATTTAATATAAGTTTTTAAATTTATGGATCTATTGTTAAGGAAGGTCTGCAATGTGTTCTTAGTCTATTTTCTAAATCTGTCACACGATTCGTTAAATGTTGTACCTTCCTCGCCTCTAACTCGTAATGCTTCATCTTACTTCTCATGTCATATATCTCTTGTTGCATCAATTGCTGAAATGATGTTTCAAAGTTTCTTCTTTAATATTTTACGTAGATATTGTAATTTTCATGTACGTTATGTTATAATTCCTTGTAATCTTACCACATTCTCAACAGCTCTTCTCATATCGTTTATACTTTCAACAGCCATAATAATTTTTGCGCTCATATCCGTAGATTCGGTTTCTCTTTTTTTATTTTTGGCTATTTGCTAAAAAGTAAAAAATTTTGTTTAGTAATTATCATTGATAAGTTCTGGTCTCTAACACTTTGACTGCCACTTTGGTCATTGGTGACCGGAGCACTTGAGCTTTTTACAATTGTAAAAGTTAAATGAAAATTTACAGTTAGCGCATTTGGAACATCACTGCTAATTAGAATATACTTTGAAATGAAAATGAAAAATTAATTTCGGCGTGACAGTCAAAGTGTTAAACGTAATTAGGAAATTGAGAAAGATTGATATTCAATTAAAAAAGAAAAAGAAAAAAAACCAATGTTACAACGATGACCATACTTTTTCAAGTTTAGTTAGTCTCCTCATGATGATTTCATAGTCCTGATCGAGGTCAACATCCCCCACTTTGTTATCTACATCTACAAAAAGAAAGTGAAAATCGCATTTAGAGAGAGGACACGTCATTATTTGTTGATTCCAAACGATGATGAGAGGACAGGAAGAACGTAAAGTTGCGGCTGGATATTTTTAACTTATCTCTGAGAAGCACTCACTCTCTTTAAATAAATATATATATACGTACCGTGAGAGGAGGTGGTAGTTGGTTTTCTTGTGGTACTCGTTGTCGTCGTGGTCGACGTCGACGTCAACGATTCATGGAAGTCGTTCTCTAGATCTCGAGCCTCGAAAGCCGTGTCCTCGGTGTCTAGAAAATTATACGTAAAGCGTTTACCAACTTGATAAAAGGTCAAGAAAGAATTCGTGCTGTGTTATAAAAACTAACTCTTTATGAAAACTTACCGTTTCTACGACAGGATTGTCCATCTTGTTGAAGATGAAAACCGGGTCTGCAGTAACACTCGTAGCTACCGGGTAAGTTTCTGCAAAGTTGTCCACATGGTTTCTCTGTCACGCACTCGTCTACGTCTGTAATTTAAATACATATAATATCGCCTATTTATTAGTTTATCTTATTATGTTTTCAAGAATAAATCATTTTAACCCTCTCGTTACACTAGCGACCCATATAATACTAGTTATCTATGTAAAGCCCTCGACTGACTCATATAGGGATCAACGATACTTATATATATGAATCAATTTTATTTTTTTCTCCAACTTTATATTAATTTTTGTCGTCTAAAAATATAAATATATAAGAACTATATTTATGATATTAGAGTATCGTGGTGCCGTCATTTGAAAAAAATCTTTAATAATTATCCCGACTTAATATATATATTCTAGCTTAGCATATGCATACACACGTGTATGGATAGTAACACCTTCGGTTTGATTAGCACGTAAGAACGTGCATGTACTACAAACTCGTAGCAATTAATTTCGAAAAGGCGATTGCACGTCGAGGATTAGGGAACGTCCGGTATATATCCTCGTCGTCGTCGTCGTCGTCGTTCCTATCTCTAGCCAACCTTCGTAAATCTTTCTCTTTGGTCTCTAAGTAATTTTAATCGAGTGACAAACTTTTCCATTCCTACCAACGAATCGCGAACTAACGATCAACAAAAATAAGATGATCGTGTTACGTGAAACGTTGCCAGTTCCAGGAGTAATTAGAACGTTCGTGTAACCTATCGATAATCGGTCGTAAATCTATCGAAAACATATAGTCTATTCCAAAGGTAAAACACCATAGTAACTGCATGTATGTTCAACGTATAGGGTGGTTCATATCATTTCAATTAATATATCATTTTTTTGTTTGTTTTAGATTTAAAAATTGCACGCGTTATTTTTTTCAATGAAAATATATTTATTTTTATACAAGTTGCTATGATTTTATTTGTAAAAATAGTTAGGAGATTATAGGTAAATGCATACGCGTTATTTCCATTGGATTAATTTTTATGAATTGTATTTATTGTTATTTTCATAATTTTTCTTATGTTTTTTATTTTTTTATTTTTTCTTAATATAAACAAAAATATCTAAATAATTTTTACGGTATAGATCACCCTGTAGATAGATAAATAGGTTTCTTATTGGCTATATGTGTATACACTCCAAGCGTAAATGCTATCGAACGGAATATCGCACCGCGTCGATTTAATTACGTTCAACAATTCCTGGTTACACCAAGCGTAATCGTTGTTTGCTATCGATACACTCCAGATACTTCATGATTTAACGACCCGTATTCGTCAGTCGAGTCATTATCGGGAACTTTGTAAGGCGCTTTTACTACTAGTTACCTTAGAAGGATATCAAAACTTTACAGGACTCGTGTAGTTAAAAAGCTACAGATATTTCTAATCTAATTTAAATATAGATATACCTAACTTATAGTTTATTTTAATATTTATTTCTACACGCATTAGAATATTTTTGATTTCAATGAAAAACATTGACTTACCCGACTGGCATTGGCTACCGGTAAAACCTTTCGGACAAATACACTTCCCTGGAGAAATACAGGTTCCACCGTTCAAACATAACGCTGCACAGGTTGCTAAAAAATAAATTATTCTAAATATTTCTTCTTTTAATATATATTAGTATATTGTGTGTAGATGCGTGAGCGTGTAAAAAAAAAAAATATATATAGAAAAAAAGAATCTCACGTTTATTGCAACCAAAACTGAGACGAGTAAATTGCATCCAACCTGGACAGCACATAAAACCGGGCGACACTTCTGTGTAGACTAACCTAAAGTATAAATTGACTTATTTGGAGTAATCTAATATGGAAAAAAAAAAAAAATAAATCTCAATAGATCGATTCAGAAGATAATCAAATTTACCTGATCTGTCTTCCGCGATGATGGTAAGGGGAAGAAGAAGAAGTAGTTTGTCGTGCACATACTCGCCTTCTAAAAAAAACAACACACGATAACACTTCGATTGAAAATAGCTTTTGAAAATTGAGAAAGATGGAACAAAAAAAATATATATCCGATCGAAAGAGAAAAAAAAAGAAATAGAATGAGATAGAGGGGTGGGGCCGGAGGGAGGAAGTTTTAAACTCAACGATGGGATAGATCTGTACGCATGATCTGAAAATAAATCGCTCGTGTTCGGTACGACACGTAACGAGTTCTTGTTGCTTTTTAAAAGAAGGCCGCATCTTTCACGTCGAGAAAACGAATATCAGATGGCTTTGCATTCATTACCACGCCTCGATTCGCCATTACCTTTGCAAGCAAACCCTTTTTTCGAATATAAGATGAGAAAAATAAAAGTTAAATATATATAAGTCGTGTATTAAATGAAATTAATATTTAAATATTAACAGCACGAAACAATGTTACCTTGATTTTACCGCAGATGAGCTTGGCAAGTTGGTATAATTAAAAATAGGGAATTGCACGGTAGTCGGTTGAACGCGGTTATGGTGACAGTGGTTAAGAGAAGCGATAGATCTGCGTTCCATGCGGTATTCGCATAGTTTCAAGATAGAATGATGCAGAGATGACTGAGAGAGACAGTGACGGAATATTGCGGTATAGTATCGTACTGAAATATTCAATTAATTTTACATAAATATACTATTTAGAGAAATTTGTTATATATATATATATATATTTGAGTTTTTTGTTGAGTTAATAATTGGAAATACATTTTTGTATTTTGTAGTCTTTAAATCTATTTTTTTTTTTTTTTAACTAATTGCAACTTATATGTTATAACAGTCATACGCAAATTATTTATGCTCTTAAAAATGAATTTTACACCCATGCCTGAATATTTAAAGAAAATACAAAATAAAGAGAGTAATAATTATATTTTCAAATCACATAAGTAACCAAAAATAGATTTTTCCTGTTAAATTTAATTCTGATTCTTGACAAAAATATATGCAAAAAGGATTTGCTACATTTTCCTATAGTTTGCGAATAACTGTTATAACGCGGATAGGAATATAACACGTGAAAGTACTTACATATGTATATATATATAGATAATATGAATATATACATAAAGATCATATATAATTTTGTACGAAGAGGTGGACTTGGTGGAACCTCTTCGTCATCATCAGGGCGCAGAAAATTGCGTTTTGCCGTGTCGCTGTCATGTTTACTGAAACGCGACACGACATTAACTGTCCCAACAACGTATCCCCTGATCCGCACGATGCACATGCATTCCATCCCATATTTTCCGACTCATGATCCTTTTCCTTCCCGAGGAAGAAAATAAGAGGACAAGGTTTCTTTAAAGGGTAAAAAAGAGACGTACTACGGACACATAGAGACACACACACACCAAACAAAGAAACTAGACTCGGCCGATTAAACTTTGCTAGCGGGCACGAGAGTACAATTAAAACGCCTTCTAACTTCCAAAAAGAGAAAGAAAGAAAGAAATAGAAAAACAAAGAGAGGGACAATACATTCGAATAGTACGACCCTTATCTTTTCCTTCATTTTTGTTACCCCTTTCTTTCTTTCTTTTACAAGCCTTGTTTCTTTCTATTGCCAGTCGTTGTTGTCAATGCCACAGGAGTAAAAAAAAAAAGAAGAAAATATTGAAAATGGTTCTAAAGAAATATTGAAATTTTTGGCATACTTTCTTTGTCGATGGTTTCATTGTATAGAATACTCTCATTTATTAGAGTGTTCAATTTGTATATAATAATATTTTCATAAATAAAAAGAAAAAGGATGAATATTATTAATCGTTAATGATTTAATATTTAAATTCCAATTGCATTAGATAAAAACAACTTTTTATCAAGGACAATTTTATCTCTCTTTAGATAGATAGATATTTTTGAATTTATGTAATATTTAATTTTTTATCGACTGACAGTAGTAAACGTAAACGTTTTAAAATTAATAATCCGTGTGATGGAAGTATACTGCGTATACTTTTAAGCAAAAGGGTTGGGTACGTTCTTTTAAAGAAGATAAATTTTCCTAGTTTTTCGAATTAATGGCCCGTAGAATATTCTTCATACAGTTACGATAGAATTATGCAGCATTTAAATTCTTGGGCCTTGATGCGTTCCAGGACGACTTCAAGGTCTCGTACGAGGTTAAGAAATGAAATACTTGTTGCTCGGAGAAAATGTCTCCGCGTGCATTTCTTCGACGCATTATTTTTCAATAGAAAGAATTGAAAGATGTAAAATATACATATATATATAACTTTTCTCTTTACTCGAACGATATATATAGCACACTTATTGATTTAAGTCTTGAACACGCTCGGTGAGTGTACTTTGGGTAAATATTAGAAAGTTTCGCTGTTTAAAAATGAGTCACTTCCAAGTAATGGAGGATATACAGGGTGAGTTATTTAACATGTTAACTTTCTAGGATTTCTGCTTATTATATTTTGTCTACGATAAGTTGGATACATTTCATTTGTATTTAAAAACACTTTTAAATTAATTGTCAACGCTTGACAATGCATCAGGAAATAATATAATATTTTGAAAGAAAAAATCATGATTATCGAATCTTATACAATCTTTCATAGGAGATATAATAGTAAATTCATTCGAGATATGCATAAAACTTAGTTCTTTTTGTGCCACTCTAGCATGTACTACATTTATTTTCTATTTTTCGGTGTTTCTTTTTTTTGTCAGAACAGTTAGTCCTGTTCTATTAACTTTCCCACATTACTACCGGAGTAAGCTATTTATCTAATTGAAATCTCGAGATATAAAATACGTCGGAGTTGTTCGGTTTTTTTTTTTTTCATTTCTTTCTTTAAATATTGTTTCTCCAATTGATGAAATCTAAACGATCGATGAAAACGCGATTATCGCTTACCGTCTTACGTAAAGATCGTTCCCGAGTAAAGTTCGATATAAGAAATAGTTGATTCGTTGAATAAACCGGTTTACGCGTTTAAGAAAAATCTGTTAGAACCGTCGCTCGCGACGCTTTTGGAAATCGATGAAGAGTTTTTTGATGTCGTTTAGAATTCTTTCAAAAGAAAAAAAGACAAAAAAAAAAAGATTCGTAGAGGCGTTTATAACACGTATCGACATATTCGATAAAAATTTTGAAATAGGCGAAAACAATCGTTTAAAGTTATATTTTTTATGTTCAACTTCCTGTGCGAGTACATGTTCCATCTTTCTATACGGATTTGTTCTATTTTAGTTCTTATATGTTTCGTTTCCATGTGAAATACTTAAGTATTTTACCGTATTTGTTTTAGGGATGACAATATTATTTAATATAACGAAGGAATAACTGTATATTTTCATAAAGTGAATGTGATATGCTTGCACATATCGACATTTAATTTAATTTTTCATAAATTTAACCACCGTTCTCGATTATTATGATATGTTGCTGCAGTAAAAGGTATATTGATATGGGATCTTCTTGAGTAACTATGATAGCCGTGTCGTGAATATTACAGTAATCGTTTAAAGTAGATGATTCTCTAGCTGAAAAAGATAAAGAAGAATATTTTCAAAAAATAAGAACGTTTTACGAGATAGTCCTGGCACTTTTACTCATTGCCAACGAGAGTACACTTTCACGCGTGTCTATGTATTGTAAAAAAATTAACAAATTAAAATAAAAAAAAAAAAAATTAGTTAAACGGATCTCTCGGAGACAGTTTGGATACGGTTCGGAGGACAATCGCGTGGGAATACTGGTTCAAGAACAACTCTCCGTTATACGGTACATCGCTCGTCAATGATAACACCATGTAAAAATATATAGGGTGATTGAAAAATATAATCGACAAATCTTCAAGGAAACAACCGCATAATTTATTTTATTTACGTAACCAATTAAATCCTACGAATTATATTTAAATTATATATAAATCGTAACGTATTAGTTAACCTCCGACATTCGGTTCCTTGCATGTGTCAGACGTATCATAGTTGTATCATAATTCGTATTAGATGTCACGTGACAGATTCGCATAAATCATATCATTGTTTATCTTTTTTTTTCTTTTTTTTCTTCACAAATGCAACGAAACGTTTCGATGATTTTCGTGTTAAATGATAGGGTATTTGTTGCAGCTATTATTTAAGGCAAGTTATTCCTACATGCATATAATCGCACGGTACTTTAAATTTCTTTTTCTTTTTCTTTTTCTTTTTTTTTTCTTTTTTCTTTTCACGAGTAACAGAGAAAAGGTACTCTCGTGACAACGAGTAAAATAAAATGGACTAACGAATTTAGTGCCAATTTTAAAATTAATTGTGGAAATCTTTTTGGAATATTACTTTTTATTAAAACATTCGTAAAAAAAAAAAAAAAACAAAAATATGTAGAGACGAAGAAGAAGAAAAAGAAAAAGGGAAAAATCATTCTTCATTGTTTGGGGAATAATTTTAACGTCATGGACCGTGAAAGAAAAGGACACGTATAATAATTCATATTTCATTGTCATGAAAATTTGTCGTTGAAAACGTAAAAAGGATTGTCTTTGTACGTGACGGTAGATAATATTAAATACGTATCGTGTTTCTTAATATTATCTTTAAAAAAAGATTTCCGTGGCGTGCGAGACCGAGGGCGTCGAAAGACTAAACTGAAAAAAAAGAAGAAAAAAAAAAAAGAGAAAGAGAGAGAGAGAGGAAAAGAAAAAAAGAGGAGAAAAGATAAAGAAGGTATAAGACATCGGTAATAAAATTAGCAACGTCGTACGATAGGAAAGAAGCAAGAAAGAGAAGAAAGGGACAGGGAACGTCCCTTTGCGTGATCCGGCTTGGAGCCTTCTCCAGGGTGATAAATTTCCGATGAGTTATCGCATTGGTTGCTCGCGTGTCTACGGCTCTCTTAAGCACTTCCGAAATCTCAACGGTTATCTTCGAGAAAGATTTCACCTCGAGTATCTTTAACGCATTACGATAGACGGAGACAACACCGGCTTCTTTGAAAATACCTATAAAGATTCATTATAAGTTATTTAGCGATAGTATCTGACCGAAAGGGACAACAATTTTTATCTAATTTCTCTTTACTTTATCTATCCCATCTATCTATCATCTTCCTCCTTTTCTTCCTGCTTTTTTTATATCGAACTTTCTTTCGTATGGTCAATCGCGAATGTGAGAAGTTTAACGTTTGTTTTTTTTTTATCTTCTTTCACACTGGTATCGACAATAAAATTACGAGATATTTATTATACGATCTTGTGTTTGTATACGATAGTTTCTTTTTTTCGATATATAATTTTTGACTTACGATTAGGATAAATATGTATGAATTTTATATTCGTTTTAGGTTTAAATTATAAATTATTTAGCAAGATGAGGGATCAAAGGGACAAGAATTTTCTATTAAATTCTTCATTTCATCTACCATTTATCGTTTATTTCGTTTTGATCGAACAATTTGTTTCGCAAATGTGAGAAATTTAGCATCAGCAATAAGCGCGACATATTTATTATCCTTTTTCATGAAGGATCATTTCTTTTTCCAGTACATACGACTTTTGACCTAGGATAAAAATGTATATATATATATATATATTACGCGTTAAGTTTAACCACTTTCCAAGTTCGTAGACAGGGTCTCGTAAATCAAAGATTTAATGAGAGTTAAGTGTAACGAACGTCCCTTCGAATTAACCGAAGCTCGTAAAATGCGATATTAAATTTTACCCGTTGCACCGTTCCTGCATTAGCGCTTCTACATCCTCCCTCTCTCCCCGTTACCACCATTTTATATTCTCTAACATTCGTTTTTACCCTTTATCGTAATCGTTCCTTCTCTCCCTCTGTGTTGCTACTGGTTTAACTTAAGAATTATTTGATTGATGATCCCTTTACTTTAATGTTAAACATTGTAACAATCAAAAAATAGTCTCTCGAAACATCATTGTAATCGAAACGTTTAAGACTTGACGCTTCTCAACCCTGACGCAATTTTTCTCTTCTCTTTTTGAATATGTTAAAAAGTAATGAGAAAAGAAAAAAGGCATGGCAATAACTTCGAAAACGAAAGGGAGGAGGTTGATGCAATAAAATGCTTCGCAAAAAAGTATGGAATCTCAATGACTTCGATGGTGCTCTCTCGAACTCGTATTAAAAAAAAAAAAAAGAAATAAATGAAAAGAGAAAGAAGAAGCCGTGAATTGAAGTGGCACTCTCGTGACTCAACGAACAATTCCCTTCGTAAAAATCTACCAAGGGGAATAGTATTGGCCAGATTGGTGCTCGTTCGAAAGCAAAAGGATCGATCGAGAGCAACCTCGAGATACGTGACACCTCATTTTTCTTCGGTCATCTTTCTTCTTCTTCTTCTTCTTCTTCTTCTTCTTCTATTTTGCAGAGGCCACTCTTTCGAGTGGTAGCAAAATGAAAAAGAAATGCTGAGATGACTTACGATCGTCCATTTAAATAATTTACGAACTCAACCGTACGGTACGATGATTCGATTTCCTATTTCGTATTTCACTATGAACCTGTTGCAAATCGTAATGCATAATTCGTAGAAAATTTTAATTTCAAATAAGGAATGACAGATACATAATAAAGTTTATGTCAGAATTCATTTCTATTATGAAGTATAAAAGAGGGTGGCAACATTCTTGGATTAGTAGAATAATTTAACACTATTGTGATTTAATATATTCCTACTGTGAACGGTCAAATGACTGCTTTAAAAAATATATGTATATATATATATTTTCGTATAGAATGAGATTTTAGTTCACAGTTGGATTAGTGCACGATATATTTCTTTTTATTTAGAAATAAATAAATGTATATTTTTTATGCGTTTTCATAGAATTTTTTTGTATAGATTATCACATCTTTACAAATTACAGGAGACACACGATCATTTGATCGGTCACGGTACGACGTTTAGTGTTCGAAATCTTACAATGAGTTTCCATATAACGCAGAAATCCTTCGTGGAAGTTGAAACGATTTTAAGTTCGTCCTCGAAGAGATTTTTATTCTTTCGTATCTACCTTTTTTTTAATTTTATAATTTCTACGAGGCAACTTCAACATACCGACCCCCTTGTCTCTTGCCTCTCTCTTTTTCTCTTCGTATTTCTCTTTCTCTTTATTTAGTTGCTGTCTCGTCGAGGGTACTACACGAACGAATAAAAGCTTTTTCTTTCCGAAGTGAAAAGATAAAGGAGCAGGAATCAGACATGACAGGATTTGTTTGATGGGAAAAAGAACCGGGATTCTCTTTACCAAAATTGCAAGTTAAACGCGATATAATCATTAAAATAAATTTATATATCTTCAACGAAATACGAGTAATATCGTGGTTAATACTGTTTTTTTTTTTTTTATTTTTTAAACGAGACTTTCGAGAAAAATCATTTCGGTGATTATTAGCACGATTAAACGACATCGTACATTTGTATTAATAATTTTATTTTTTTTTATGTAAACGTTTTAAATTCATCTTGTTATATGAAAAAAGAATATTTATTTTTTCATCAAAGGGGAATTTAGTTTGAAGAATATAAAGTCTTGCAAGTCATTAACAGTTACTATATCAACAAATCATTACTTTTCCTCTTGCGAGGGTAACGAACGATGGCTAAACAATCCGACGCCATAGTAATTCTGGTGTGTATACATTAACGAATGAACGGGAGAGAACCTACGAAAGCTAAACTTGCACCGGGACGACCGATTCGAGAACGTGATTCACCTTCGCTAATTTCAGAAATGCAATATTTCAAAGTGTTTAGAAAATCTACCGCGTACTAGAGGAAAATGCATGCATCTGCCCGTAGTTAGGCTATTTTCTCGCTATCGATAATTTATCATTCGATCGAACGTTAATTACTTTTATTTTTCTCACTCGTATTTATTTAAAATACAATTTTTTTCAAACGTCGTTCATTTCTATGCAAGAAAATTCAATCATCGTCTTACTGAACACGTTTTTTCTCCTATGATATCCTTTTTTGTTACATTGCATAAGAAAAATATTAAATAATCTTACAATTATATATACAAGATGCTAATGAAGGAACAATAACGAAATTCGCAAAATAATTACGAGGAGTTACAGTCGCGAGCAGGTAAACTTGCCTCAAACTTCCAAATTACTAAATTACTTGATGAAAGGTTAAGAATCGCATCGAAAGTGAAGTAATTACACGTGTGCATATGTGATGCCGATAAAACATGCATCGTCTTGCATTACTCCTCCTACTTTGACTTCTACCTTTTTCTTCTTCATCTTCTTTTTCTGTGTTCATTAGGATGCATTGGTAGTCTTGCAAATCGTTTACAGAACCGGACAAGACTATATAATATTGATTACCATATACCATTTACGATTAATTACGTTACACCTCGCAAAATCTATTATCCAAAATTATATTAACATTAAACTTTTATTATAATCAATGCCAAAATGAAAAAGAATTTCGTTCAACGTTTTACGCGACTGATTAAACACGTTGAAAAAAAATAATTTGTCATTCGCATAAAAGCTGAAATTCTAGGAAAACAATGAAACTTTTTTCAAGATGAACAATTCTCATATTACGCGATCAAAAAAATAAAGAATATTTCTTTTATCCTAACCAAACAAAATAGGTGAACAAATCAACGTAGAGGAAGAAAAGTTCTATCCATTCTCCAAGCGTAATATTTATTAGAAATAAAAATTAACGAAGAAAAATATTAACATTAGTTAATAGTTGGTCTATTCGAAAGGGGGTGGAGGAGGAGGAGGGGGAGGAACAAGATTTTATGAACGTCAAGCAGCTCTTTGGCATACTTAAGTGGCGCTATTGTTCCAGGTCAATCAGGAACAACGAAACCAGTTCCATAGGCGGCTTTCAGGATACTTTAAGGAGAACGTAGACTCGAGAGAAGACAAAGAATCTCTCCCTCTCTCTCTTTCTCTCTCAGAGCTTTTTCTTTGCATTATATTATACTTGTGGGTTCGCGTGTGGGAGCCTTGGAGAATTTCTCACGCGTATGCTTACGCAAAAATACATACTCGCATCCTAGCAAAATATTTCTTCTCCTCCTCAACCCCCCCTACTACTTTCTCCCTCCTCCCTCTTTCTCTTTCTGTTTCTTTTTTTCTTTTTCTTCTTATTAATATGCGTTTCACCAGCCGCGAACACCCTCGAGCAATCCTCTCCGTGCCTATTAATACTTGCACTCAGCCGAATGATCATATTCATGACCCCTTCTTCTTCTTCCTAGACGCGTAAACGGATAAAGTGAAATCGATCTTTCGAAATTTAACTGAAAATTCTTTATACCTTTTCTCACATGAAATTATTTATAATTAATCGTTCCTCCTCTCTTCGAAGGATTTTCTTTAGCGATACGTTTAGTTTGAAAAGGGTACCGAAAAAAAAGAATAAGAAGGATAAGAAGAAAAAAAGTATTAAGTAGAAGGCACGAATTCCTCGAGAAGAAGGAACGACGACGTAGTTTTTTACTCGAACGTCCATTTACGGTGAATATGAGCAGCCATCCGGTTCGACCACCCGAGGGCCTTTGCTCGAGGGCCTCTACCAGTTCACGAGGGCCGCCACAGTACCTTGACCGCCTCCGTGCAATCGCGTGAGGAGGACTCTTGCAACTCTCGCGATTTTTTGACCTTTAACCTCTCCATCACTCTCTCCCTCTCCCTTTCCCTCTTCCTTCTTCTTCTTCTTCTTCTTCTTGCTACTCAACGCGTAACTAAAAATGAGATCGATTTATACCAACGAGATATTCCTGGAGGACCAAGTTATTTCGATTCTTTTGAAAATGATCCTTTTCAGAACTTGTAATATATATATATATATATATACATATATATATACATATATATATGTTAGTTTTGTTATCGTATTAATCAGAGAAACATGATTCTCGAAGAGGACGTCTAAATTCTAATCTGTACTTACACGCACGCACACAGCTTATCTCTAACTAATCTGTAAACGTATATCTAACACTATATTGTTTTATCTTTTTAATATCAGAAGAAACGCATATGATACTCGAAAAAAGTATTATACGTGTTCATATCTGTGTACTTATTTACGTAAACATTTACATTAGATATAATCAATGTTTTAATATATATATGCTTTAACCAGACGTCTGATTCAGTCAGTCAGTCAATAGAAAATTTCGAAGCCAGGTATAAGACAAATTGGGCTCTTTAAATCGTTACAATTTAACATTTTACGAGCCTGTCGTACGAAACCCGTCATCTGCGTGCACCTGCATTCCACGTATGTTAGAGTTCAGTACCAACCATACAACCAGTTCTCGATTCTTGTTTGGAACAGGTTCGAAATGTTTCTCTACAATGACACGTGACGAATTCATGAAACACGCATCGGTTAAATACTCCGGATACGGCTACTGGGTTGAACGTCCCGTCACTGTTATGTTTATCCTATGAGACGATCGACCCCTTCTAAGTGGATGAAGGAAAAAGAAAAAGAAGAAGAAGAAGTCAAATAAAAAGAAGAAAAAGAAAAAAATGATTCGTGGGGCAAAAGATGCGCTCTATTTGCGGCCATGGTATCTCTCATTCCACCTTGTCTCACTTTTCTTTCTTCTCCTCTTAACGCCCAGTCACGTTCCTAGCTCGACAACACCAAAGTCACCCAAAGGCGAGTTCCAATTTCGCATGGAACGAACGAATCCCATTAAATGAAACTTCCATTTCACTAGGTCCTAGGAGAATTATTTTCCCTATCATTTTTGTCTTCTTTTCTTTTAATTTTCATTCAATTATTATATTCACTTTTTTTTCTCCTTCTTCTAGATAAATTTTCATTCAATTCGTAGAATGTTTTATTAAAGTTCGAAACTTCTATTATGTAAATTAAATTTATTTGAGATTTAAACTAGATTCGTATGATAAATTTCTTCGATAATGGATATATCGAGTTGAAGTGAATAAATTCATTTTACTGGATTTTATATTACTTGTAGGATGTATATTGTATTCTATAGGAAAAAGTAGCTGGCTTTAAGGAAATCCTCAACTACCATCGGGGAGTATAGTCGGAATCGTAATTTCATTTGTTGACTACAAAAGTATTGGAATACGGATAACATTGTCGAGATTATTCGAGTTTCCGATTATTTATAATATTATTTATTCGATTAGTATTGTCGTTCTTGAAAAATTACTTAGTCTTACTTTTATAATCGTAATTCAAGTTTGTTCAATTGATTTTATTATCTTTTATACGATACCTGCATAGTTATATATATATATATATAATAGCTTTATGAATTTAAAATACAAGTTTACGAATACTATTAATCGTCAGGAATTTGTTGCAATAGTTTTAACTTTTCTTTTCTTTCTTCTTTTTTAATAAACATTTTCACGAAGCGTGTATAACATTTCTTTTACGCTTTTCGTAAAAAAAATTTCTCAAGTTATTTCGAGCGAAGCAAAGACGGCGTTATCTTCGAACGTTGTTCTATAAATACGAACGTCTAAATATTTCTCATTCGTGTTCACGATCGAATAAGAAAAGTTTAAATACCGTTGATAGAGATATTCCAATTTTCGTTATTTGTGTTTTTTTCTTTTTAACATCCATTTATAGTTGGAATAACAATTAACAAGTATTCGACAAAATTGATCTCGTCGTATGATTTATCAAAATACGCGAACAAAATGATCATTTAGAATCCATTCGAACGTATCCCTGTGATTATTTTTTATTTTATTTTATTTTATTTTATTTAATCGATAAAATAATCGGTCAGTATATATTGCACATTCGTGTTGCGATAGGGATCGCGGTTAAAGTTGATTCGATAAGCAGGTATCTCGATTGAGGCGAATAATCTAAGTGGATTTAATGAACCGAGTGACACCGATGAAAGATCAAAGAAGCGACGATATGTGGTAGCGAACTTTGTTCTTGCCTTCTCACACCCCCTTCTCTTATTCTCTCTGAACACATTGCGTGACACACGTGATTCATATATTTATGACACTAATAATATTCCCATTGCGGGTACAATTTCATTTACATATTTTATTTCACATTGAAAAGAATTTATAAATATTTAAAAAA